>NW_027052208.1:0-26972 GCF_036321145.2 Pelmatolapia mariae | reverse complement strand
AATAGTTCATTAATAATAGTGGATGTGTTAAACAAAACAATTATTTCTAATACCATAGCAAGCAGATCTACCATTTTTCCCAGTAATGGAACATTTAGGCTCAATAACCTGAGCAGAAATGACAGTGGTAATTATGCCCTTCAAACCTTTGGTTCAGATGGAAGTTCCTTAGGCGAGTGGACTTTACAATTGTTTATTCAAGGTAATTATTTTCCCTGCTCGGACATTAAGGCTATTGATAGATATACATTTAATAGTGTTTTAGCAGTATATGTGATATAGCACACCAAATTTCTGATACATATACTTTATGCCTCCCCTGTTCTTCAATTACAGTAATAATGAATGATCAGGATCCTCTTATACTACCAAAACTCATCTGTGTGTTTCTCTCAGCTCCTGTGTCCTCTGTCCTGCTGGTCTCTGAGTGTCTGTCCCAGGGACAGATGAGGGTGTCCTGCTCCTCTGAGGGAGGGGACAGTCCTCAGTACATCTGGACTCTGGATGGACGCACACTGACAGATGCTGAGCTCCTTTCTGGAAATAATGAGAGTAACATCATCACTCTGAAACAGCACGTCTCAGGACATCTGGTCTGCTCAGTTAGGAACAACGTCAGTGATGTCTCCAAAGAGGAGAGGATATCTACCTGTGGTGAGTAAGAACACTGTGACAATGACAACTTTGATGATTCTGGGCATTATGTCTTTCGTCAAGTATATGTTTCTACTCATAGGCTTCATTTTCATTAACTGCACCTTAGTCAATGGGACACAGATATCAGGGTGGGTGCATGAAGCCAATAAAACCCTGTGTATTAAACCAACAACACAACCAACACGAGACCCTACCATGATCACGCAAACTGCTGTGACTGAAGGGACTGACAGAGTGCCAATTGAAAACCCAACTGATATCCTCAGTCCAGCTTTCAGCAGTGCTCAGCTGTGGTACATTAGTAAGTGAAAATTAATTCTACTATAGTAGATCCGTTAATGTTCTTTTCTAATTTGTTCTTTCTTAATAAAAAGGTGTTTTCTGAATGGTTTGGTATTCTGATTTATTAAAACAGGTATTTTGTTGCTGATCAGTGCTGTTCTCTTAGCGCTCCTAATTTTATTAGTTGTGGGTGTAGCAGTCATCTGGGCTCAGAGGAAAAAGCAAAACAACAAAGCTACAAAACAAAAAGGTACAAAAGTCCCTGTTGTTCTTACTCATGTAGCTCAGACTGCCTTTTTACATTTTTCCTAAGATTCAAGAAGGTTTTTTTTGTCATTTTGATGGTATTTACAGAAATACACAGGCTGAAACGAAATATTGTTTCTCACCAGCATCTACATCTACATTTTTGATTTTCTGCCAAGAGTTTGTAATTCTGTAATATGTCAGTAAAATTTGAGTGTATCATTTATCAGCTGGCTTTAATACAATAATGAGAAATGTGAGGAAACAGCTTCAAGACTGTGAACATTTTTGTTTAAATCTTATAAAAAAGGTTTTGTGAAAAGTCAAACCACTCAGTCACTGTAATACTATGTTTGTGTCACTCCTTCTTGCTACAATATAGATGAAGAAGATGATGAGGAAGTAACCTACGCTGATGTCAGGGTGATGAAACACCGGGAGAATGAAATGGAGCAAAAATCTGAGGAGGAGGCGGAGGTGGAGTATGGCAACGTGAAGTTTTCAAAGCGACCTCTGTACACTGAACCTACAGAAGAGGACTGTTTGTATGCCAATTTAAAAAAATCAGATGATTTGAGTAATCAGTGCTTTTAAAAATTCTGCACAACAGAGTGAGGAGGTATGTCAAGATGCTTCAGGTGATTTCCATTCAGAAAAATACCAACCATCAAAGCTCATATATATTGATTTATGGATCTTCTTTACTTTCACTGCACATCTCTATCACAACAGAACATCAGTACATCTATTGGATCTTATATTTGTTTTGTCACCAAAATATTTGTGTCCCACTTGTGAATGACTATTCTGCCACTTGGTGTTCCCACAGTACAATCATCCTGTACCCTGAGCTTAGACAAACACACCCAGATGACTTTTGATCTGATTTCTTTATAGTCATTAATGAAAAAGCGGGAAAGTGCAAAATACATGTATCTGAAATTGTGTGAGATATATCCAGTGTTGGGGAGTAACGGAATACATGTACCGCCGTTACGTATTTAGAATACAAAATATGAGTAACTGTATTCCGTTACAGTTACCGTTTAAAAAGGTGGTATTCAGAATACAGTTACTTTGTTGAAATAAATGGATTACACGGCGGTACTTTCCTGTTTCATATTGTGGCGGGTCAGGACTGTTTGGGTTTGTTTGACAGCTATGGTCTGTTGTTCCAGGCGGCAGCGTTACGGTTGCCATGGTTACAGGGTGACGCTCTCTCTCTCTGCGTGTTTCCTGGGTGAGAGAGCGCTTTTTTGTTGTTGTTGTTGTGCTAAGCTAAAAGGCAGAATGCTACAGGCATGGCCCTAAAGAATGTAGCCTCATGGGCAGTGTAGTCCGTGCTGCAGCGAGAATGGACTACCATACACGTTATGTGTCTGTGAGCGAGGGGGGGAGAGAAAGGAAAGTCCGAGCTGTCACGGAGCAAAAACAGGAGCTGGAAGCATGTAAATATAATAATAACCACTGCAGCCAAGAAGAGTGCCTGACGAGCCCATTTGTAAGTAAGCTATTAAGACTCAACTGTACACTGTGTTCGTGTTTTCCTCCGGAAAAAATAAGTTCCGTTGGAGCAGTCTTTCAACGCCTCTCTCTGTCTCTTGCTAGCAAAGTTGACCCAGACAACAAAGTAAAGCTAGTTTTCCGCTACGAGCCCGACACGGAACCCACCGTATTAGCCAGATGTCCCTTTACTACGGTTCGGAGCCGCGGACCTTCAGTAACAGTAATAAATCACAGCAATAGTACATTCACGTAGTTGTAAACAGCATGATAATATATTAAGTAATCCAAAGTATTCAGAATACGTTACCCTCATTGAGTAACGTAACGGAATACGTTACAGAATACATTTTGGGGCATGTATTCGGTATTCTGTAATGGAATACATTTTAAAAGTAACCTTCCCAACACTGGATATATCATATATATGTATAAAAACGGTGTTTAATTTAAATGTTAAACTCGACTGATGATTTTCTATCTGAATAAAAGATTTTACACTAATATTTACCACTGTCATTCTTGCTCAGATTACTGATCCTGAATGTTCCATTACTGGGGGGAAAAAGAGATTTATTTTCTATGATATCAGGAATAATCTCATTATTTCTTAAATCTAGTATTATTTTTTTTTAATTTTTTAACTTTTGTTAAAGAATTCTAGGTATATGTCCACACTTGATCCCAATCCTGTCAGCCATCACAATAAGTCTCCTAACTTACAAACAAAAACCACAATTGTCATCATGTAAAGGTAATATTGGCATATTTTTACCCAAAGCAGAACTTGTAATTTTGTGGTTTCAGCCTGTCTGACTGTGTTTTTGCAAAGATGCATTTGTTTGTGTGCAGAGGGCATCACTGTGACTGAAATGCATCATTCAAGCCTTAATAAAAAAAAAGCAAATTCATGTGTGACTAAGAGGAAGAGAGGAAACCATTCATCATCCATATAAAAAAAAGAGCTTTTGAGACTCATATCTTCAATAAATATCCATATTCCAGTACTTTTAAAATCAGTAGAATAATGTTAAGACTATCTCTGCACAGCTTCCCAGCATCCCGTGCCCTCACAGGAGCACTACAGGAGGAACAGGGCCATCTGGTGGCATGCATTTAAACATCTTTTCCACTCAGCAAGCCAGTGAGGGTGTAATAGAGACTGGTAATAGAATCACATACAGACAAAACAAAGCTACATCACTATTCACTCTCTGTCAACTCAGCAGGCAGCTTTCAGCTGAGGTTCTCTCCTTTACACAGCTACAAACTGGCACAATCTATTCATGCCCTGCCACAGACTGGTGACCTGTCCAGGGTGTACTCTGCCTCTTACCCAGGGGCGATTTTAGCCCATTTTGGGGGGTGCTGAATGAATCAAAGCACCCCCAAAGATTTCTTACTTTTTTTGACAATATTTGCTGTTTGTGTGACACACTACTAAAAATATAAAAAGCATACAGTACTTAATTGAGATGTAACATTTTAACAACAAAAGTATAGATAACCCCTCCCCCCTCCCAAAATGGTTTGTTCCAGCTCGCCTCTCCCCTACTCTGGCTCTAGCTCCGTTGCTGCCAGAGCGATAGTGGCTGAGACGCAGCGGAGCGGAGGCGTAAGTGCCTGGCTTAAAACAGGACATATTAGCTGCATTTAACCTTCAGTTACTCTTTATATAGTTAGGTAGGAGTCAGGCCATGTTTCTTTTTAACTGAAAAACATTACATCCAGGTAACCTGCTGTGTTGAAAACGTGTTTCCCGACTATGTTTGCTACCCTGCAATCCGTCCTGCTGTGTAGTAAAATCAGCCATATTTGACCGTCCTGTTGCTCCCATTGAAATTTATATAGCCTATTTAAAGTCTAAAACTTAACATTATCCGTAGCCTGCTGCTGTTACCACTGTCCTGTTTGAAATGTAATGAGAGAAACTGGTTATTTTGTCATGTGTGCATGTGCCGATATTGAACCCAAGGTGCTAACTGACTGGATGCCCATTAACCTTATAACTGCTGTTGTGTGTGTGTGTGTGTGTGTGTGTGTGTGTGTGTGTGTGTGTGTGTGTGTGTGTGTGTGTACAGAGAGACAGCCAGGTTCATATAAGATCAAATGATCCATCAATAAAGGATAATGTTGGATCAGTGTTTCAATATTTATATCCTTTATTAGATGTACATGTGGTTTGGTTATTTGCCTTTTGGTTGAAAGTACACTGAGAGAGGACTTTTTTTATTAGTGCTCTTAATAGTTTTTTTTTTCCATCTAATTGAATACAATCTATTTGTGTATGATTGTCAGTCCAAAGAGGGAGAGAGGAAAGAGGAGAACATGAGGAGAAAGTACAAGGTCAGGAAGAACCAGGTAAGAAAACAGACTATAATACTAACAGGCAAAACAGAAACTGTTAAACTGGCAAAGAAAAAAAAAACTAAATTTACTCATACAATCTGAAAGTTGTGTTCTCCCTATATTAAAGCTGCTATACAGAATCTGCAAAACAAACTGGGTTGTCAGCCCTGGCACTGCATTACCATATTGAACTTCAGTCAGAGGAAGTCACGGTTGCCAAAAACTTTTTGAAGCTGAAGAGTGAGGCTGGTGCCATTCCAGATATGTTAACATTGTACAATCTTCTGGATAATCAGATCTTCCCCACACTGAAAACTGTTATTCAGGTTGCCCTAACAAACCCAGTTAGCAGCTGTAGCTGTGAAAGGTCTTTTAGTGTCTTGAGTCAGCTCCATACCTGGCTGAGAAGGACCATGGGTCAAAGCAGACTCCAGCACCTGGCTGTGATGTCAGTTGAGAAAGAGATGCTTGAGAGACTTGACCACCAAAATGTGATAGACAGATTTACCAACCTCAAGGTGAGGCGACATAGGTTAAAAGAAAAGAAAAAATCTGCAGAGCCATAGTAGTATCTGCAATAAAGATCTATTCATACATTGTATACATTGTACCCTCTCAATTTTTCTAATTTTTTAATAATATTTTGTACATTTCAAGGACTCTTCTATTTTTGGAGTGTATTTTTATGTATCTGTATTATATTATACATACACATTAAAAGTGAATCTCTGTCCAAAAAATGCACTCAGTTTACTTTTTACTCATTGTGAGCATCATTCATTATTCTCCCCAGTAATTAAGGTTAGGATATGTATTTTTTTTAAAATTCCAATCCATTCTTCTTTGGCAGTAGTAGTCTTTAGCAGCATTTAAATAACCTTTATCAGATTTGATGGTTTTGTTACAGACTTTTCAAAAAAGTGTTTTGCTTTTCTTTCACAAATGTGGGGATTAAATTGTGTTAAAATGTACAAAACAGTCATGTCATGTTTTGTGACGAGGACCCAGGCACAGAGAGACTTGGTGAATTTAAGAATCTTATGATTTAATAAAGAAATTTGCAGACTTGCACAGAGAGGGTAAAATTATGATGACTGATAACGGAGACGAAGACAACAGACGATGAGGACAGGGAGGAACAGGGGTTTAAATGCACCAAGGAGACAGTCAGAGGGAACTCGGGACAACTGGAGACATTTAAGGATGCAGGGACTGACAGAGACGGGGAAGAAGTCTCATCGTGACGAGTAAAGTTTACCTTGCCTGGATGGGCAGCTCTCTGGGTGCTCAGCACCCCCAAAGCTCTGATCCTAGAATCGCCCCTGCTCTCACCCTAAGACAGCTGGGATAGTCTCCAGGCCCTCCGGGACAATAAATATGCTAATAGTGTGGCGTATTATCAATAAAGAAGCGTCTTTCAGTGTTTATCTAATTTCATATTAATGACCTACAAAAGCAAACTTCAATACAGCAGAACTCTGCCAATTAATTATTGGAGGTGTGCAGGTCACCAAAGCTCCAGAGGTGCCAAGTCAGGCTGGCTGTAGTTCCAATACATTACAGAAAAAAACTCTGACACAGTCTGATACATGTCATGATCAGTGTTGGTTAAGTTACTTGAAAAAAGTAATCAGTAACTAATTACTCAGCAGTAACTAATTACTGATTACTTCCCCAAAAAAGTAATCCCGTTACTTTACTGATTACTTATTTTCAAAAGTAATTAATTACTTAGCTACTTAGTTACTTTTTAAAAACATGATTTACAACCTGAATAGGTAATAAAGTGATAGATCTTTCAGCCCAATTCTACTTTTTCTGCATAATCCATCATACAAAATGTAATCAAATGGAAAAGCCCCCTTTTAAAACTTGTTTTACTAGTTTTAATCTTTTAACTTTATGCATCAAGCAAAAATTTAATTATATGCAACATTCTCTGACTGGAAGAAATTTGTTTAACATTTAAACCTATTTTCTGCACATTCCAGCATATAAAATAAAATATTTTTTTGTGTTTACATTCACTCTTTCAAATAGATGCAAGTAAAACACAGCAGAAAATAAATAAAATCAAAGACTTGCTCTATTTTTACCTGTAAAGCAGGAGTGGGGCAGGCGGAGGTTTGCCCTGGTGCAGGTGTGCCGCGGCAGTCAGTGGAAGAATCCGCGAGTTTCTCTGTGAATTTCCGTGGCACGGAAATACGTGGTAGCGCACTCGGTGCTTGCTTGGAAGTTTAGGGGTTTTTTTCGCTGTAAAAAGAAGTTTTCTTCCCACGCACAACGGACACTAATGTTTTTGTCACTTTTTATGGAATCAAACTCAAAATAAGGTCAGTACTTCCACGCTTTAAACGCTGCACGCTCATACTCTCTCCCGCACTCAATATATTATCCATTGTTGATCTGCACACAGCTGTTGTCACCAACGTCGTTTATGTCACTGCCATGAGACACGCCGTAACGCAGCGTTCCTACGGGAAAGTAACGGAAATCTAATTACAGTTTTTGCAATAGTAATCACTTACTTTACTCGTTACTTGAAAAAGTAATCGGATTACAGTAACGCGCCCATCTCTGGTCATAATAGAAAATTTAGTGCACATCCCCTGTATTTTACACTTATGTTATTTATCTTCTACTAATGTTCCACTGTATAAATACCCCCACCTTATATTTATGAATACCCAGTAATTTTATCTTCTAATCTATGCTCTAATGTTTTATTTATTATTTTGTCTGTACTTTTTGGGGGGTTTTGTACTCTGTTACAGCCTTTTATCTTATATCTTATGTTTTAACCTTGCTGTGAAGCACTTTGGTGTACCTTCGGTTTTAAATGTGCTATATAAATAAAGTTATATTGTATTTGTATTGTAAACTAGACAGATTGATCTGGGGCTTACAACCTGTAATTTGTAAAATGAAAAGAAAACTCATAATTCTAAATAAATTCTAATGTACAAAAGTCATGTGTCATCTCCCTTTTTTATATTTTGCTCCCAAGAAGCCAGGTTTTCTTGTTTAAAAGCAGGCTTAAGCAAAAGTTCTCCAGACTTTCTAGAGGTCTTAAAAAGTCTCAGTGATACTCTCTTGCTCTCTCTCTCTCTTTCTGTTTCATGTGTATATGTGTACGTATATAAATAAATATAATAACTTATTAATATATTTTAACAGATTGCAACAATTTATTTGCTGAGTATTTCAGCTTTTAAATAAAAGTCAAAGATCATTGTCACTATATCATAAACATGTAAACAACAATCTAATTGAAAACTGAAGCAACAAGTATGAAACACATAATTTGTGCCACTAACAAAACTTCTGGCCAAAACTGTAACGATAGTGAGTTCTGACATCACAAAAATCTTTATTAGGGTGACGACACACTTTAAACGTATGCAGAAGACATGCATCGTCTTACAAAGAACAGCTCTCTGTTTGAGTACTTATAAGGATCGTTTTCTTCTCTTCAGCTCAGAAATGTCCAGTTATGGTATGATGAAAGTGGAAGTAGAATGAGAGCTCCTCAGTTACACCTCAGAGAAAAATAAAGATGACTATAACAATGTTCTGATTGGTTGAAGTTTTCACTCTTTCTCCTCTGTTGATGATCTCTAATAAGATGCATTGCACGCTGATGCTAACTGGGTGACAGACACGTAACAGAGAGGAGACATGAACGCTGTGGTTGGACTGCTGGTGCTGCTGGTCAGAGTTTCTTATGGTCAGCTTTTTTCAGGTTTTTCCACTAAAAATTTATTTTAAATGACTTATAACTTTGCTTTGCAGAAATAGGATGAAGTGCACACAATAAATGTTTTAAATTATCCTTTATTGATAATTTAAAAAATTATCTCAAATACTAAAATACTGAAATGCATTTCCATATTCAGTAAAAAATGTGTACACATGCATCTCATACATCCATCTATTTCTCAAGCAGGGCTTTTCGTAGAGGTAAACGTGGTGTACATCCTGGACAGGTTATCAGTCCATGGCACACATTTCTGAATCAAATGTACCTTCTCTTTGTTTCTGCTACACAAAACCAGCTTACTCTTTGCACACTTTTTTGTTTGTTTTCATGGCATCGTTGTCTTGTCACTTTTAGATCCATTTAGATTTTTATATGTTAAAGTTTAGCTTTTCATCTTGCCCACTGAACTCTCCATATCAACTGTCTTGTTAGAAAAGTGGAAACAATCTTGCTAATGCTTTCTTCTTTTGCCATGATTTCAGTGTTGAGGTTTAAAACAATCTGAATAAGATAATTTTCAGAAAAAAATTGAAGAAGATAAAATATTCACCTGAATGTAGAACAGGAATGAATCAGATGATTTTAAGTTGGACAAAGAGAGTTCAATATTTGGTTGGAATTTTTAGTATCAATAAAATGATATTGAGTACTGACTACTGCTTTAAGTAGTTAATACTAAGATACTGAAAGCAGATGTCAAATGTAATAGTAATTACTTCCTGTCTGGTCTAAATTTACGTGTTCTTGTCTGAAACTGATCACTAACAGGAAACATGCTCAGTGTAGGTTGTACAAGTTTACATCTGTGTTAAGTAGAGGAGTTTGTCTTAATGCTGCCTTGTGATTAAATAGGGAAGCCGTGTTTTGACGGGAATTGAGGAGTCTGTTATAGTATGCTGTTTATTGGGGGGGTTGATTTTTGTTTGTTTGTTTTTTTGCACATGTACTAGCTGTGTTATCAAGTCCAGTATTGGAGCACATTTTCATATCATCCAATAAAACTATAATAAACCAAAGTGTATGACTGTAACTCATCCTGTCCTGAATGGCACTAGGTGAAAGCCACTGAACATTCACCCAAAACATTACACAAAACTTTATAAAATGAACCCCATCAGTGAGGGCTGCTTTTAGAAGATTTAATTCTTTAAATCAAATATAGCTTATTTTGCTATTACAACAGACAGTACAATGACACACTTGCCATTGTACTGCCCATCCAGGTCATTGTAAAATAAAATAAATGGTCTTCTTTAAGTTTTTTTTTCGCCTCTCATCCAAAATGTTCCTTCAGTTTTAGAACAGCTGGTGGAGACTCCAATATAATAAACCCCTGATGGGAGCTATCCCAGCAAAGGTGGTCATTAGGGTTGTTAGCCCACTACTGATCATGTCAGTCAAACAGAGTAATATACTTGAATGCAGTTTAATGTGTTAATAGTGGGTTTCTCTAATGGTGCGAGGCCTTCATCTTTGTGGAGGTGGCATATTTTGTGATTTTATGCTATAAAAATAAAATGCACAGAACTGAATTATGACAGTACAGGACGTTAAGTGTAAGAAATGCAACAAAGGTGTGAAAGTTTGTCAATGAAGTCTGAAGTAGCATTGTTATTATTCACCACTAGAGGGTGCCATGATGTATAGAAAAGAATTTGTGAAAGCATTATTCCTAAAATGTTCAAGTTTTAAAATGAAACGATAAAAGCTCAAAATTAGCGTAGCTGCATTTGTGTATTGTGTTAATGTTTTAGTGGAATATAAGAAAAAAGAAATAAAAAACTGATAATTAATTTTTGTAAACATTGACTGTTAAATATCCAAAATGAACTCTTGTCAAGCCGTTAAAGATTAACCTGACAGAGTTAGTATTACCTCTGTAATCTGAAATCTTATGTAGAGGTTGAAAATGTATTCAATCTTTATTATTATTATTATCATTATTATTATTATTATTATTATTATTGTTGTTGTTGTTATTATTATTTGACTGTGAAGGGCAATGAAAAATCATTTATTTTTATTAATTTTTGTCACCTAAACTTATTTTTGAAGTCGATCATTTCTTTTTTGATGAGTTTGAAGTTTGAGAGGTGCTAACTGGATCAGCAGAGGCTGAATGGTGAGCGTACTAGATGCTGTAGATGGACTATTTATAGTCTATTTATTTTTTTGTAGTCTCCCATGATAAGCTGTTCAGCTCTCCTCGCGGTGTTTCAACAACATGCTTTGAAGCTAGGTAGAAGCTGTACACCAGTACAGCCAAAAAACGAGTTTCATTATTCTTACTAAGAAGCAGCTCCACCTTCTCTTCTTCTTTCAGCTTGGTCACCACAGCAGATCATCTGCATCCATCTCACCCTATCCACAGCATCCTCTTCTGTCACACCAACCCTCTGCATGAATGTTCTCTGAGGTCTTCCTCTTTTCCTCCTGCATAAGGCTCTATATTTAAGACCCTTTGCCCAATAAAGCCACCATCTCTCCTCTGCACATGTCCACTCCATCTCAGGCTTGCCTCTTTAAATTGCTCAACCTGAGCTGTCCTGATCAAATACAGTAATAGTTTATGAATAACAGTAACTGAGTTTTAATCACTGTGTTTGGTTCCTTGCAATAAGTTCAAATCCTGTGATCAGTTTTGTATGAATGGACACTTAAAGTAAATGCAGTTGAAAAGTGAAAGTGAATTAAAACTATATATATGTATAAAATTATATATAAATATAAAAAGATGGGAGATCTGCCTTTTTTTAACTATGTATTTGGTATATTTAGATTTAAGCAATCAGTTATCGCTTATTTCAATATATTCTAAATGCAGTTTACAGATATGTTAGTAAAATTCAAATATTGTCACAGACCTGTGTAATGCTCATCAGATCACCAATAAATGGCTGGCAATGAAACAGACAGAAAGTAAGCAAAAAAATACTATTTGAACACCTAAAATAATAATTTATGTGCTTTTGACATTTGTTTTATTGTGGCCTTCATCAGGGTCATCCACAAGGCCACAAGCCGAAACGCGTTGGTCAATTATTAAAGTTGTTCTTCTTTCCTCAAGTGTTGCTGGAGTTCCTGTTTTTTTAATTCTTTCATCTTCTCCATGCACCTTGGAAGCAGGTGAAGTTGTGCCAGGATTTTTTGCTGTGATTTACATTTGTTTTATTTGCAGGTGTGGAAACTCACTGTGATGGCAGACAGGATGGAGTTCAGTGTTATGGAGCTTTGGGAGGAACTGTGGACATCCAGCTGATGAACAGCACCTCAGAAATGTCGAGATACCAGTTGTTAAAGAATTCATTAAAAATACTACATGTGAGAAATAATGAGGTGATTCCTAATATCACAGAAAGGAGCTCTGCCTTTAATTCCAGTTATAGAACATTTAGGATCAATAACCTGAAAAGGAATGACAGTGGTAATTATACCCTTCAAACCTTTGATTCAGATGGAAGAATATCAGACGTGTGGACTTTACGGTTGTTTATTCAAGGTAATGTTTTCCCTGTTGGAAAATGCTAACATTATTAGTTATTAATTTATCTATAAATTAATTTATAATTTTAATCTATAAAGCATGTCTTACAAAATTTTGGATGCCTATATGTTATTCTTTAAGAATAAGATTCAAGATTCTGATTTAACATCTAAACTCATCTGTGTGTTTCTCTCAGCTCCTGTGTCCTCTGTCCTGCTGGTCTCTGAGTGTCTGTCCCAGGGAGAGATGAGGGTGTCCTGCTCCTCTGAGGGAGGGGACAGTCCTCAGTACATCTGGACTCTGGATGGACGCACACTGACAGATGCTGAGGTCCTTTCTGAAAATAATGAGACTAACATCATCACTCTGAAACAGCACGTCTCAGGACATCTGGTCTGCTCAGTCAGGAACAACGTCAGTAATGTCTCCAAAGAGGAGAGGATATCTACCTGTGGTGAGTGAGAACACTGTGACAAACGACAACTTTGATGATTTTCGTCATTCTGTCTTTCATCAAGTATATTTTTCTACTCTTAGGCTTCATTTTCATTAACTGCACCTTAATCAATGGGACACAGATATCAGGGTGGGTGCATGAAGCCAATAACACCCTGTGTATTAAACCAACAACACAACCTACACGAGAACCAACAATAGAGTCTACACAAAGCAGCATAGTGTCAAAGAAACACTCTACTAACAGCAGTGATGACCCATGGAACATTAGTAAGTGGAAAATAAAAACTCTGTAGATCTATGTGTGTAATTTTCCTCTTCCTTCTTGTCCTTTTTTATAGGAACATACTGTATGTTTGCTGACTCAAACATCTGTGTTTGTGGCCTTTTTTGTTTTGAACAGGATATTTCCCGCTGGTCGGTGTTGTTCTCTCAGCAGCTGTAATTTACTTAGTTGTGGGTGTAACACTCATCTGTGCTCAGAGGAAAAAGCAAAACTACAGACCAGCGAAACAAAAAGGTACAAAACTTATTTTTTCCTTCATCACTTGCTCAGGTTAGTGTACCTTTTGGATTTTGTTTTCTTGTTGTTTTTAAATATACATCATAATTTTACATTGTTTAATAAACCTTTTTGCTGTTTTAGGATCAGTTTATTGATGCATTTGGCATATGTCCATGTAATTTTTGGTTGTTGCTGATCTGCTGACTTTATACAATAACTACAAAGAAGGAGAAACAGCTCTCTCCAAAGATAAAACTACATTTCACTATTGAAACATTTTAAAACTCTTTTTGTTTGTGTGAACTTTGGTCAGAGTCAGACAAACCATTTCACATCATCTCCAGTCTTTGTGCTAAAACTAAACAGCTGTTTCCACAGCAGACATGACAGTACACATTTTTATTTCACTCCTATCAAAAAAGCAAAGAAGTCTCACAATTTCTCACATTTCTTGCTAATTTGCAGATGAAGAAGGTGACCATGAAGTAACCTATGCTAATCTAGAGGTCATGAAACAGCAGGAGAAGCGAGTGAAGCAAACAGCAGAGGTGGAGGCAGAGTTGGAGTTTAGCCAAGTCCAGTTTTTAGAGCTGCCTCAGCACACTGAAACTACAGAAGACGATTGCTTGTATGCCAGGGTTCATAAAGTCAGGTGAATTAAGAGCTTCTATGCAAAATAACCACTGAAGAGCCACAGAGGAGGACTTGTTGTCAAGATGTGTGAATGTCTCTCATTTATTGTGATTTTCTGTGTACGAGCTTTTCAACCACAGCTTTTATGAGTGTTTTTTTTCTTTTTGTATCCTGTTAAAAATCTTGAGAAACATTAGACAGTTAAAATTGATAGATTAAGCAATATCAAATTACTTCTTATAGACATAATACTAGCAATATTGATCATTTTCTGGATCTGGGGAAGTTGTGTTTTTAACATGTTGGGATCTTATTTATGCTAATAATTATCTAAGAGCTGGATTACCACACATATCTGGAGTTCACATTGTCAGTGTATTGACAATAAAGCAGCTCAGCCTCCCTCCAAACATACATGAACTTTGTAAACGCTACAGTTATGTTGAGACTGAAGACCAAAGACTAGACAAACATAAAGAAATCATCTGTGTGGCGAGAGCGGCTTATCTGCCTGAAATTAGAAGGTATTTGTGACAAATTAACATATTGGATAAAAATAATACATTAATAACTCATTATTATTAATAATAATAAAGTATTAAAAATGATAAATGTATATTTTACCCTTCCCTACCCTGTAGGAATGTATATTTTAACATATTTTTCATAGTGCCCATAGATATTCAGAAACGTTAATCATTGTTAATATCTGTCCCAGATATCACAACCTGTTCCAATAAAGATGACTCAGTTTGTTCTTTATTGTATTTTTAATTAGTTAATCTAACAGTGTTAATGTAATGAAAGATTTGTTAGATGGTAACTCTTATTCGTGGCTTTTCTTAGTGGCAGCAGGGAACTTCAGCAGCTTCTAACTTTTCCCTTAAATATAAGTTATGGTTTAAAATTTGTATTTCACTGTTTATACACCACTTTATTTAATCATTCTTTTTTATAAATCTCTAGCGCTAGCATCTGTTTGGTCCTGTCTTGCTCCTCTCACCCCCAACCGCTCACAGCAGATGGCTGAGTCTGGTTCTGCTCGAGGTTTCTTCCTGTTAAATAGAAGTTTTTCCTTCCCACTGTCACTAAGTGCTCGTCCATAGAGGGCTGTCTGATTGTTGGAGTTTTCTCTGTACATTATTGTATCCTCCAATATAATGTAAAGCTCTTTTACTTGTCTGTTGTTGGCAGTGCATAAATAAAATTGAACGGAACAGTTAAAGGTCATATTTACTTGTACAGAAAACTGAAGGGGAAGAAATTAAATAAAGATGCTTCATTTGTTTCAGTAAATATTAACTTTACTTATGTACTAATTGATTATTTAACTGCAGCCATAACAATATTACTTATAGCAAACATTTGTAATAAGCGCTTTGACAGATTTAATAGAGTCAGTCATTGATTCTTATGAACATACATCATTGTTTGACTAGAATAAACTAGTTTTCTTGATATAACATTGTGAAAACAGTAAATGATGCCAGGGTTTCAGTTCAACTCATACAGAACAATTCACAACAACACTAGAAACTCTACACAAATCAAAATTTCTAAATTGTATTTACTTAGTATTCAATTGATACCAAAATGTTACGTACTGAACAGCAGTACCGTTAATGCTGGATTAATACAAGCTTGCATAATTCAGTGACTGTCTCTACACATGACGCCACCATATCCTTCCCTGACTAGGGGCATTTCAAGAGGAACAGTGCCATCTGGTGGTATAAATAAAAACATCTCTCAAATATGGTATCCCAACATTTGTTTACACATTTTAACAAATTGCTGCATGTATTTCTATTTCCAACACACAAATACATCCTGTGTCAAAGTATGACACTGCTATAGGAGCCTGTTACTCAGAAAAACAAGGTTAATATAACGATGCTCTTATTAGTCAGGTTTTTATGCATTCTCCTCTGACACTGATTTCTAACAGGACGGACTGCAGGCAGCTGCTGACTGGGTCACAAACACTGAACAGAGAGGAGACATGAAAGCTGTGGTTGGACTGCTGGTGATGTTGGTCAGTTTCTTATGGTGAGCTGTTGACTTTTTTCATCTTTATTCACACGTTTTGCAGGAATCAGATCAAGTGCAGTCAATCAAAGCTTTACATGATAAGAGTAATATGTAAAGCATCCCGAATACAATAGTATTCAAAAAAAAGAAAAAATAGTTTTCACTATTCTTTTCCATATATTAAAAAATCAAATCAAATAGTCTGGAATCATTTAGACAATTTCTGCTTCACAAAACCAAAATCCTGGCTGCACACTTTTTTGTTGTTTGTTTTTGCTTGTGTCATGTAACTTTTTTAATTTATTAATTCTAAGATACTTTGGAGCAGTTGTCACATGTGAGAGTGATCACTTCCTGTCTAGTCTAAATTTACACGTTCTTTTCTGAAGCTCAACACTAACAGGAAACATGCTTAAAGTAGGTTGTACGAGTCTGAATCTGGCTGCTGAGTTGACAGAGACATCGGATACTATGTTTGGGCTGTCTGTTTCTGACTCATGCACATGCTGTGGCATCAAGTATCAAGTTTCTGAATACATTTTGAAATGATCCTTTACACAATAAAGCTAAGAAACAGAATTTTACAACTGTAACTTCTCACAGTACTGGGTGTGGAGGCCCAGTGTTTGTGTTTTTGGTTTAAGTTATGTTCTTTGAATGATTGTTTTCTGTCTGTATTATATTTATAGTTCCTGGTTTCTAGGTTTTCTGTTCTGTTCCTGTGCCTCCCCTGCGTTCTTGGTATCATGTTTCTAGTAAAGGTTTAGTTCTGTATTTTTGTTCTTCCTTTTTGTCTCCGTGTGTTGTATGCTTGAAAAATGCGAGTGCTCTTTGTGAGCTTGTTCCCAGTTTGTAACCAGCACTTTCTGCCATTAAGGGAGAGCATTGCTTAAAGGGCATAACGTGACTGGTGCAAGCCAGATCCTTTATTTAGCAAAATTGGTGTTAATAGTCAAATGTTTTTACACACACACACTAAAAAGACAAACAAAAAAATGCTTCAAGAAAAGGGCACTTGGGGCACTGACGAACAAAGGGGCAGGTGCCACTGACCAAACTTTTGTCCAAAACTGTATCATGGTTATTTCTGACTTTATAAAAATCTAAATTAAGGTGACTACACACTTCAAACATATGCGTCCATTCTTGTCCACAGTCTTGTTACCTCCCATACTGACTATTGTAATTCTCTCTTGCATGGTCTCCCCCAAAAATCCCTCTATAAGCTCCAGCTGGTTCAAAACTCTGCCCGCATTATTACCAGGACCCCCTCCTACCAGCACATCACCCCTGTTCTCCAGGAACTTCACTGGCTCCCTGTGAAATTCCAGATTATATACAAACTTCTTCTGCTCACCGTCAAGGCTCTTCATAATCTCGTTCCTCCCTACCTTTCTGACATGTTAACATCTATCTCTCTCCCCCCCCCCCCGCTCACTTCGATCCTTTTCTTCTATCCGGCTTGCCGTGCCTTCTTTCCGCCTCAGCACCATGGGAAGCAGAGCTTTCAGCTGCTATGCTCCTGGGCTGTGGAACTCTCTACCCCCAGATATTTATTTTACGTTGTGCTTTTGTTTTCTTATTTTTCTTTTGTTGGCGCTTTCAAATAAAATGTATCATTATTATTATTATTATTGTTGTCGTTGTTGTTGTTGTTGTATGCAGGAGAGATGTGGCTGTGGTTATAAATTTTTATCGTGCAACGATTAGCTCTCTGTTTGACTACTTATAAGGATTGTTTCCTTTTTTTCAGCTCAGAAATGTCCAGTCGTGGGATGTTGAAAGCGGAAGAAAAATAAGACCTCCTTAGTTACACCTCAGAGAAAAAGAAAAAAAAAAGATGACTATAACAATGTTCTTATAGGTCAAAGCTTTTAACAGGATACATTGCAGGCTGTTTCTATCTGGGTCACACACACTGAACAGAGACGAGACATGAAAGCTGCGGTGGGACTGCTGGTGCTGCTGGCCGGAGTTTCTTATAGTGAGGTTTTTTCATGCATTTCTACTAGCACTTTATTTTAAATGATTATTAACATGTTTTACACAAATAAGATCAAGTGCACTTAATAAAAGCTTTACATTATCCATTACTATGAGAGATAATTAAAAAGGATCTTGAGTACTAAAATACTGAAAAGAGTTTCCATATTCAGTAACAAATATATAAAGTCTGCACATCTCATACATCCATCTATTTCTCAAGCAGAGCTTTTCAAAGGAGTAAAGGTGGGGTACATCCTGGACAGGTTGTGCGTACGTTTTAGAATCTAATATTCGGGAATTATTTAGACTATTTCTATTTATTTCTGTTATAGAAAACTTCCTGATTGTACACTTTTTTGTTTGTTTTCATCGTATGTGTCTCATGTCACATTTAGATCCATTTTCATTTTTACATGTTAAAATGTTTTTCATTTCAAATGTCTTAACGTAGAATGAGTGTAAATAACTTGCAAATGGTTATTTCTTGTGCCATGATTTCAGAATTGAGATGTAAAGCAATCTGTCATTTATGTTGGTTATCCAATATGAATATAACACATATTGAACGTAAAAAAAATTTACTTTTTAAATAATTTGAAGAAGATAAAATATTTACTTGAATGTAAAACAGGAATCAGTCAGATGATATTAAGTTGGACGAGGAGATTTTAGTATGAATAACCTGATACTGACTATACTGACAGGTGCTTTAAGTAGTTAATACTAAGACACTGAAAGCAAATGTAAGATTTGATACTAATCTCTTCCTGCCTGGTCTATA
This sequence comes from Pelmatolapia mariae, assembly GCF_036321145.2. Lineage (NCBI taxonomy): Eukaryota > Metazoa > Chordata > Actinopteri > Cichliformes > Cichlidae > Pelmatolapia > Pelmatolapia mariae. The sequence continues at coordinate 8,299 of NW_027052208.1, read as the reverse complement.
TTTACATGTTCTTATCTGGAAATGATCACTAACAGGAAATAGCTGTATGTAGGTTGTACAAGTTTGCATCTGTGTGAAGTAGAGGAGTTTGTCTGAAAGCTGCCTGCTGAGTCAATACAGTCGGAGTAGAGAGGAACAGGGAACATTTTCACATCATTCTAACTACATCCTAAATTCACAGAACTGAATTACGACAGTACAAAATGTTAAATGTAAGAATGGCAACAATGAAGTCTGAAGCAGTATTGTTATAATTCTTAGTCTTGTACAACGCCAAGCACAACAAAATCCATGTGTAAGGCACTGAGTTTCAAGTGTTCCTATAGTTAATCCAGCCAGTGCTCAGGTTGGTCTGCCTGTCTTCGAGTCCTGGTGTACAGGTCTATCAACCATTACTTTGTGCTTTGACCCTCTTTTGTTTCCCCTTCTGATCTGCTGTCTGAAACATTTGTTCAGACAGCAGATCAGATAGCTTTCAGTAAAGAGGAGACAAGAAAGGAGGGCACACAGCAAAAGCCCTCTAGGCTAGAATTCAGGCCACTGTATCATGCATGCGGGGCTAAACTAACACCTATGACAACCTTATTTTTGTTTGCAGGTGTGGAAACTTACTGTGATGGCAGACAGGATGGAGCTCAGTGTTTTGGAACTTTGGAAGGAAGTGTGGACATCCAACTGATGGACAGCACCTCAGTATTACCTAGATACCAATTACTAAAGAATTCTTTAAAAATATTAGATATAAAAAATGATCAGGTTAATATGATAGGAAACGGGTCTATCTTTATTCCCGGTAATGGAACATTTAGGCTTAATAACCTGAGCAGGACAGACAGTGGCAATTATAGCCTTAAAACCTTTGATTCAGATGGAAGATCATCAGGCGAACAAACTTTACAGTTGTTTATTCAAGGTATTTTTTTCTCTGTACATAACAGATTAATAGATATAAATATAACAATGTTTTGCTGATCTGTACAATAAATATAAAAAATGTTCAGATACATGTATTTTGTGCGTTCCCTGTTCTTCATTTGAGACTGTAAAGAATTTTAACAATTCTGGTTTTTAAATCTAAACTCATCTGTGTGTGTTTCTCTCAGCTCCTGTGTCCTCTGTCCTGCTGGTCTCTGAGTGTCTGTCCCAGGGAGAGATGAGGGTGTCCTGCTCCTCTGAGGGAGGGGACAGTCCTCAGTACATCTGGACTCTGGATGGACGCACACTGACAGATGCTGAGCTCCTTTCTGGAAATAATGAGACTAACATCATCACTCTGAAACAGAACGTCTCAGGACGTCTGGTCTGCTCAGTCAGGAACAATGTCAGTAGTGTCTCCAAAGAGGAGAGGATATCTACCTGTGGTGAGTGAGAACATTGTGATAATTACAAATATGATCATTTTGGTCACTCAGTCTTTCATTAATTATACGTTTTTGCTCTCAGGCTTCATTTTCATTAACTGCACTTCAGTCAATTGGACACAGATATCACGGTGGGTGTATGAAGTCAATAACACCCCATGTATTGAAAAAACAGACCATACACAAACTGGCATCGTGTCAAAAGAAAACTCCACTAGCAGCAGTGATGATCCATGGTACATAAGTAAGTGGAAAATAAAAACTCTGTAGATCTGTGTGTGTAATTTTTTTCTTTCTTCTTGTCCTTTTTTTAAGAACATACTGTATGTTTGCCGACTCAAACATCTGTGTTTGTGGCCTTGTTTTGAACAGGATATTTCCCACTGGTCGGTGTTGTTCTCTCAGCAGCTGTAATTTACTTAGTTGTGGGTGTAGCACTCATCTGTGCTCAGAGGAAAAAGCAAAACTACAGACCAGCAAAACAAAAAGGTACAAAACCCTGATTATCCCTGATCAGCTTAAGAGGTCCCTCCAAAGATAAAACTAAATTTCACTATTGGAACATTTTTGTGTGAACCTCGATCAGAGTCAGACAAACCATTTCACATCATCTCCAGTCTTTGTGCTAAAACAAAACAGCTGTTTCCACAGCAGACATGACAGTAAACATTTTTGTTTCACTCCTATCAAAAATAAGCAAAAAAGTCTCACAGTGTATCATATTTCTTGCTAATTTGCAGATGAAGAAGGTGACCATGAAGTAACATATGCTAATCTAGGGGTCATGAAACAGCAGGAGAAGCGAGTGAAGCAAACAGGACAGGTGGAAGCAGAGGTGGAGTATGGCCAAGTCAAGTTTTCAAAGCTGCCTCAGCACACTGAATCTACAGAAGAAGATTGTTTGTACGCCAGGGTTCATAAAGTCAGGTGAATTAAGAGCTTCTAAGCAGAATAACCACTGAAGAGCCACAGAGGAGGACTTGTTGTCAAGATGTGTGAATGTCTCTCATTTATTGTGATTTTCAGTGTATAAGCTTTTCACATCAAAGCTCATACATATTGATTTTCTTCACTTTCACCACACTTGTTGTTCATAACAGGGCATAAATCCATACTGTATTAGGTGGCTCTCAATTACAAGCACCATGAGTGTATTATTATATTTTTTATTTGTATTCTGTTAAAGATCTGAGATTTCCTCCTGTCATCATGTCATCATGACAAGTTTTTCACTTATCTCGTTAAAAGAAATAAGGTAAAATTGAAAAACATAATTGTTTGACAAATTTCACTGCAGCAACACTTTACAGTTATCCAAATTTACATATTGCATAGAAACAATTATTTAATAACTAATTATTATTAAAACATTATATAATACTAAAATAATATTTTTAGTGTCCATAGATATTCACAAACATTAATCATTATTAATATCTGTCCCAGATATCACAACCTGTTCCAGTCAAGATGACTCAGTTTGTTCTTTATTGTATTTTTGTTTAGTTAAGCTAACAGTGTCAATGTAATGAAAGATTTGTTAGATGGTAATTCTTATTTATGGCTTTTCTTAGTGGAACTTCAAACTTTTCCTTTAAATACAATTTATGGTTTAAAATTGGTATTCCGGTGTTTATACACCACTTTGTATTTAATGGACGTTTTTATAAATCTCTTGCTCTCAGCATCTCTTTGGACCGGTCTTCCTCCTCTCACCCCCAGCACTCACAGCAGATGGCTGCCCCTCCCTTTTACTTATTTTCTAATTGATTATTTTACTCAAAATGTTTCTGCAGGTGTAACAGTATTGCTTATAGCCTATAGTTAGTCACTGAGTCTTATGAAGGCCTGTATGTGAACTGCTCTCATATAGAATAAATGTATATATGTTCATTCCTGCATTGATTGTTTTTCTTAAAATTCATTCCGGAACGTTCGGAATGTTCCGGAATGCAAATCGACTCACAAACATGTTGAAAGATGCAATGCCAGCAATATCGATTGTCAAGAGTAAAACCAATCAATAATCAAAGACAACAGGGATCATTCCGGAATGTTCGGCGCAACATTCCGGAATGTGCTACAAATTTAAGATGACATGCAAGTTTTGGAGATTACATTCTTAACTTAGCTTTAAAACATAAATATTCTAACTCATTTCAACACTCAAAAGCACATGACAACCCAACTGAGACACCTGAGTCACTCACTTTCTTAATTCCACTCACTCTCACAAGCTCGACTCAATCACACTGGCTGTTTATTACTAATCACTGTGTAAGTGCTGTAAATTCACAGTAATTGCCATCTCCTTACAAATATTTATTAAATTCACCACACTTATACAGACTGTATATACAGTGGCTTGCAAAAGTATTCAGCCCCCTTGAACCTTTCCACATTTTGTCACATTACAGCCACAAACATGAATCAATTTTATTGGAATTCCACGTGAAAGACCAACACAAAGTGGTGTACACTTGAGAAGTGGAACGAAAATCATCAAACTAAATACATAATACCATTGCATTTAGTTTAAAGGTTTATTTGCAAGACACAAAACAGACAAAATTGAAAGTTACAAATATATTGTGCTTGAAAGAAATTCAAACGTGGTGCAGGTGTGTGTCACAAGTTAATCTGGCTGTAGGCTATGGCACTTGGCCACAGGTGGCGCTAATTGACTCGACTCCGTTTGAGTGCACACAAAGTAAACTGCACGCTATAATTGTGAAGCAAAAACACTGAAATCGGAGTAATAAAACATGCGAGGGGAACGATAATGACGACAAGATTCTCCAGATCATGTACTTTTGCTGTCCTGTGAACAGCATCGGTGTGGTGACGTTTATTTGTTTGCTGTTTTCGCGGTCACTTCCTGTATGAGAATATCTTCATAAAAAAAAGAATAACATAAAATAAACACGGATACACAGAGGGAGATACAGGGGCAAAGACACAGGGAAATCTAATCACCAAAGGCTAAACATAACAACCTAGGGACTATTGACTAAATTTTATACTAACTAGGTGGACTCAAACCATAATACAAAATGACAAAACACAAGAAACTGAAACTGCTGGGTCATAAGACCCATGATCATGACACAGACTGCACCTCATCCAAGCATACTAGGATTTAGTGATGGGATTTCCGGCTCTTTTTAGAGAACTGGCTCTTTTGGCTCGGCTCACTAAAAAGAGCCAGCTCTTTCAGCTCCCAACTGGCTCTTCAGGTTGTTTTGTTGCTTTAATTAATTTATTATTAACAACAATATAAAATTATGCACAAAAGGAATTACTAATGTAAAAAAAAAAACCCGTGGTTTTATTTAAATATGTTTATATATAAATATATACGGTGGCCCCTAGAGACAAATCACGTACAAATTCCAAAGCACGTACAAACTCCAAAACACATTTCTAGCATTAACTGAACTTCCAAAACAGAGCTACCTAGATCACTTAAATTACACAATTGAAAGCATATGTGTATTGTTTGTGTATTTATACACAAGCACTCATATATATATTCAAATAATTCAAAAAAATGTTCATTTACCTGTTACTACCACACACCAAATCCGGTCGTTGGTACTTCCTGGCTTGTGTAGCCACTAGGTAACAAAAGTTCAGCACTGCCCATAACATCCTGGAGCACTTCGGTTTGGTTTTGTATGTGCTTCGGAGTTTGTACGTGCTTCGGAGTTTTTACGTGTTTTAGAGTTTTTACGTGTTTTGGTGTTTGTACGTGCGTCGAGGTTTGTACGTCCTGTAAATATACTTTAAATATACTTTTATTTATTCACTCCACATAAAATTTAATAAATAAATCATATAATACAAAAACCAACTATTTACTTTTCAACTTTTAACTATTTAAATTTTCAGCTTTTTCCTTTTAAATAAATTTAAAGTGAAACAACATAAAACACTGCAAACCACAACACAATTAAATATAAATTAAAATATGAAAACAAAAAGAAGATGAACATTCTCTGTCATATGGGCCTGCATGAATAAACTTTCTGAATCCTTTATCATCCGTAACTGAAAATAGTTGTGGATCATTACTATACCTTTCTGTGGGCTCAAAATTATGGGCTCAAAATGTGGTCATAAATATTTTGTACTTGTAAATCAGTTTTGTACTTGTAAATCAGGATTTGTATGTGTAAAAAGAATTTGTGTGTGCGTAAAAAAGATTTGTGTGTGGACTTAGCCAAAAAAAACCCTGCAAGTTACAAGTACGAATTTTGACCCTATTTTTCTTCCTTTCATCTGATTGGTCAATGTCATGTCAATCACAAATGTAACAATCCAATCAGAGAACAGATGGGTTTGGCTGTCGGAGGGGCGCTTTTTTTGAACTGCAGGTCTTTGAAGGGAATAAATGCCCTTTTACATGCCAACCCAGCGTTTTCCTTCATCACCACGAAGGAAAACAGTCTGTGGTCGTCGGAGTTTGGTGATTTTTGTGTCACAGGTCTACGTGTTTAATACAGGGACTTCCACAGCCTTTTCAATAGCACTGCGGACCGCGGGGGGGCGGGCAGTGTTTTGGAAATGACAGTCTTCATTACAAAGCTTTCTTCGTTATGAAACTCTTGTAGAGGACATAAAGTCAGAGATAGAAACGAGAAGGAGCAGGTGCATCTAGTACAGGTAGAGCTGCTGCAAAAAAACACAGAGCCCAGCAGCCAGCGCAACAAATTCTGGATCCTTTGCTTTTAGTTAGCATTAGCAGCACATCCTGCATCCGATGTGAAAGGACTTTTATGCTGCGCACTGTGACTCACAGCAATGGTCCCGGGTCAGCCCTGACTTTCTGTTAAACTAATCCTAAAGTAATAATGGTATTTCTAACCACTGACATACCACAACTTTATCCTTTCAACAGCTGCTGAAAGTTAGCGGACCTAGCTGCTATCGGATATTTATATAGAGATTCTCCAGCTTCAAACTGTATTACCCTTCAAGGACCTGCAGTTCATAAAAGTGCCCCTCCAACAGCCAAACCCATCTGTTCTCTGATTGGATTGTTACATTTGTGATTGACATGACATTGACCAATCAGATGAAAGGAAGAAAAATAGGGTCAAAATTCGTACTTGTAACTTGCAGGGGTTTTTTGGCTAAGTCCACACACAAATCTTTTTTACGCACACACAAATTCTTTTTACACATACAAATCTTTTTTACACACACACAAATCTTTTTTACACATACAAATCTTTTTTACACACACACAAATTCTTTTTACACATACAAATCCTGATTTACAAGTACAAAACTGATTTACAAGTACAAAATATTTGAACCCATATTAACACTGCTAACTAATGCATGATGTTTGAAGTTCATAATATTCATAATAGCAAAAAATGCCTTCTAACTTATCACATCTGTTTGTCTCCCAATTCCCATAGTCTTTTAGCCAGGCATCATATTTCTTTACATCACTGTCAGGGACCAAGCAGTAAGGCATAAAGGACAGAGGTGTTTAATTTAAAAAAGTTTGGTTTTATTGACCCAAATTTATGAAAAGATAAGAAAGCCAAAAAAAAAACTTAAACAGGAAGACCAACAAAAGCGGTCAGCTAAATAAAATTGCCACACCTTTTGCCATCCAGGAAGGAGAAGCCAAACCCCAGGTAACTCAAACAAAGAAAGATGTATTAATATAACAAAACAGAACTTTGACCTTGCAGTGTTAATATGTGTGCACGCCATATAATTATTGGAACGTATAATGCAAAAATAAATAAATTTAATAAAGAAACAATATTGGACAATAAGTAGAATATATTAAAGTAGTGACTGCAAAAAAAAATTAAAGTGAATCAGCTGGTGGTGAGCTGTGGCGCTTAACATGTGTGGCTTGCCATCACAATCACAAATGAACAGTCGAGGGTAACATAATTTAACCTTAGGAGAGCAAACAGGAGGATGTCAGAACAAAAACATTGCAGAGAGAGAACACGAGGATTAGACAAATGCGAAACACCAGCGCAGTGAGAATGTATGTATCACTGTGTATGTGCACTACATTAAAAACAGCAATTTTAAGGACAAAATATCTCAAAACCCGTTTTGTTTAAAACTGAATGATTTGACACTGTGATGAGGTCTAGAGCTGAAGATTACATTTCTAACCAGTGTGACATTCTCAGACCCAAAGTCAGAGCTGAAAAAAGGCATCAAAGCTAATAATGGCCAACAATGGAATCTTAAGCAGTGTTATTATTATTTGCCACTAGAGGGTGCCATTATATTTGGAAAATAAATTGTGGTACTTGTGATATGCCTTCAATGTTCAGCTTTGCAAAATGAAATGATAAAGCTGAAAATTGGCTTATTATTAATTTGATGACTGTAGTGTATTATTGAGCATAATGGGGGGCTGTAGCTCAGGAGGTAGAGCAGGTCATCTACTGATTGGAAGGTTGGGGGTTCGATCTTTGGCTCCTCCAGTCTGCATGCTTACCCCAAGTGGCTATGCATCTATTGGAGTATAACTGTGTGTAAATGTTAGTTAGAAAGAACTTAAAAGTACTGTTGTGATCTAGCAAACTGCTCTATAAGAATCAGTCCATTTAACATGTTATAAGACATTATCGTGAATAATAAGATTTTTACGTTTTATAAACACTGGTTGATGATTATATGAGATGCAACCTTATCAAGCTGATCATTTTTAAATATTCTTTATGACAATGACCAGATCCAGTTGTTAAAATGGTGCTGTTAGCTGATCTATGACAGTGCTTTCGTCAGAGACCTGCAAGTAATGTTTGTCTGCATATTAATAAATACTTCTTTGTATAGTCTTGACTAAGAAAACACACAGCAGCCACAAAACCACTAAATAAATATTTGTAAATATTTGTAAGTAATACAATTTTATAATTACTTGGCATTTCTAAGAGTTATCAAAC
>NW_027052207.1:0-37540 GCF_036321145.2 Pelmatolapia mariae | reverse complement strand
TCAGCTCACGAGGTTTGTGTATTTTAAATGTTTTATTTTCTGTAATTAAGGATTTCTGATTGATTGATACTGCGTACAAGAGCGCATTTTTATGTGATGTTTTTGTTTTATTGTTTTGTCCGTGAGCAGTTCTCACGGGTTGCCAAGACCAGAATAAACCCTGTTCTATAACTACATCGTGCGTACGTCCATCCTTGAGGGTGCTACACTGAAAGAGGAAACAACACAGAGCAGAGAGGTTAAAGGTCAAAGTACAATTATGATCAGAATGATTGACTTTAAATATTTTGTTTATTTCCTTTGACATTTGAGTTTTTAGTCATGTTGGATTTAATGAACCTCTGAACATCCATCAACTATTTAAATGTTTGAAAGTTTTCATAGTTGAACATGTTCTGTTGTCTCTTTATCTTTAATCTGTCTCACACTCCTGTCACACTGGTGTGTGTGACTGCAGCAGCATCTGCACATGTGCAGCTGTCGCTGCTCCTCCTACACTCAGCTTCAGTCTAACCTGATGTGACTCCAACCCTATTCCTGCCATGTGATTGGTCCAGAGTGATGCTGTTTTCATTGTTATTGAACTTTTATGCTGTCTGTCAAAAATATGGGTGACATCATTTCTATTGTTTCATATTTTTCATTGAGTAAAAGTGATTTTGTAATAATTATCTTTATCATTTCATCACTCAGCTCTAGATTACAACAACAGACTTTAATCCCACACAGACTCCATGATGATTTCTTTATAGAATTTTCAGGTATCTGTACTTTTCTGACTACTTTTTATTTCAAGTCCCTATATTTTTAAAAACAACACTACTTTCTAATTCTTTACATTTTCAGACAGACTCGTTACTTTAGGTTCATCTATAGAAGGAAGAAGCATAAAGGGAGTGAAGTTATTTTAAGATGTCAGGTAGCTTTATATGTTTCAGCTCATCAAACATAAGCAAACACGTATGTCTGTGAAGGTTCTCAGTCTTCCAGGTCATCGTTGTCTAAGGAGCTTGGAAAGAAAAGCGTCTGGACTTCTTGAGTTGCTTGAAGACGTTTCACCTCTCATCCGAGAAGCTTCTTCAGTTCTAAGGATCAGTGGTGGAGAGTCCCAGATTTAAACCCAGTGGGAGTTTCCCCCCCAAAAGAGGGACAAAGGACCCCCTGATGATCCTCTACCTAATCACATGAGCCAAGGTGTGAAAGCGGGTGTGGGTCCTAATCAGCCAGAGTTTCGGGTGAGCTCGTTGTGAAACCTGGCCCCACCCTAGCATGTGAATTCCTGAGGTCAGATGGCCCAGGGTGTGAGTGGGCGTTAAGGCGTCTGGGAAGGGATCTCAAAACTGGATTATAGATGGCAGACAGTTGGTGTCATAAACCACCGCCTCTGTTCAAAGATGGTCGCTTACAGTGGACGTAGATGGCTTCTTTCACTCCTCTTTTTTAAACCATCTGTCCTCTCTGTCCAAAATGTGAATGTTGGCATCCTTGAAAGAGTGACCTTTGTCCTTTAGATGCAGATGAACTGCTGAGTCTTGTCCCGTGGAGGTGGCTCTTCTATGTTGTGCCATGCGCTTGTGAAGTGGCTGTTTGGTCTCTCCAATGTAGTGGTCTGGGCATTCCTCGCTGCACTGTACAGCATACACCACATTGTTCAGTTTGTGTTTAGGAGTTTTGTCTTTCGGGTGAACCAGTTTCTGTCTGAGTGTGTTGCTGGGTCTGAAGTACACTGCTTACAACCGCAAAGCTCTCCAGAGAGTAGTGCGGTGCTCTGAACGGATAATTGGAGGTGAGCTTCCCTCCCTCCAAGACATCTACAGGAAGCGGTGCCTGAGGAAAGCGGGGAGGATCATCAAGGACTCCAGTCACCCCAGCCACAAACTGTTCAGACTACTTCCATCAGGAAGGAGGTTCTGCAGCATCCAGTCCCGAACCAGCAGACTGAGAGACAGCTTTTTCCACCAGGCCATCAGACTGCTGAACACGTCATAGACACCTCACCTTCACTTACCAGGACATCAACATTATGCACTCCATACTGTATATAAATGCCACTTGTTTTGCACAATATCCAACTACCAACCTCTGTATATTTTGTGTATTTTTTTTTTACTCTATTTAATTTGTAAAATATGTATACACACACACACACACATAAAAAAAATATTTAGTATACACATCCAGTAATGCATACACTCTTATATATTGTACATATATTTATTACTCTCAGATTTAGCCATTCTTATATTTTGCTTGTTTTACGTTATTGTATTTTTGCACAACTCTGTTGCTTGCAGTGTTGGGCAAGTTACTTTGAAATAGTAATTCAATTATAGTTACTAGTTACTTCTTCAAAAAGTAACTGAGTTAGTAACTCAGTTACAATATTCTAAAAGTAATTAATTACTTGGAAAAGTAAGTATTGCGTTACTTTAAAAAAAAACAAAGGACGTTTAACCCTCTGGCGTCCAGAGTATAATTGGCCATTTTTTTACTACTCTTGATTTTCCCTCCACATTATACCTTTAAAAACTATTTACTTTGCCTTGTTTGGTATCATTCTTTTTAGCGCAACCTCACGTGCCTGAATTTACAGTTATGTTCTCATTTTGTCATACTGTATAACCAGAATTGATCTAAAATCAAACAAAAAACATAAAATCAGAGTAGAAAAAGTTATATTTTTAACTGTAATGTGGCACCCCTGTGAGGGAATGACCACATTAATATTATTTTGTGTAAAACCCTCATGTAACGGGACATTTTTCATTACTATATGTATTTATTTTCAGTTTCTTTAAAAGGATAGGAAATCCATGTAAAAGGGATTCATTTTATGTTAGAAAGCAGTGAGGGCGGAACTTTGGTGGTTGCTCCAGGGTTTCGGGGTGCAGTAAGTGGAGCCCACCTTCCGCTGCTTCCTCAGACACGTTCTGGAGGAAAGCAGAGACGCATCGTGTCTTCTTTACTCCGCTCTTCACCTGCTTTTACAGGTCGGTAAATGGTGCTCGCACCGAAAATGTTGTTTATCGTTACCATGGTTACCCACGTTAATGTGAATGAGAGAGTTAAGGCGGTCCGCCCGAGTTATTTATATGTAAACACGGGAGAAACCAGAGGCGTGTCCCGCGCGGCCGCACCGCGAGCCCGCTCGTTAAGTGGAGCGCTCGTGAAGCAGAGTCAGTGCACTTCTATGCTCTGTGCAAACGTGTTGTAATGTTCCAATCAAACCAGTTCTGTGAGATGTGAATGTTAATAGTTATGCTAAAGTGACTGAGTAGATTAGCTAGTGTAACACAAGCACTCTGAGCAACTCTGTGTAGCTAACAGAGCCATTCACAATTAAATAAGCTGGGTTTCATGATACACTAAATAGTGACTTTGCCAGTAAATTACTGAAGGAAATAAATGTGATGTATTTACTGATGCCGTTATTGAATATAACTGTTTAGCCAGTAAGACACTGCAGAAGACAATGTGATGTGTTTATTGATATGGTAAAGGAATGTAACTGTTATGTAAAGAAGTGTGAATTTGAGAAACTGAACCAGTTAAAGAGAGTATATTTCACTGAGGTTGTGAAATAAGTAAATGTAATTGATGTGAATAAGGAACCAGCTGACTAGTATTTTGAAAGCTCATGTTTAGTGTTTATATAGCATTTATTTGTGTGAAATAAATCAGACTCAGACACGTTCTGGAGGAAAGCAGAGATGCATCGTGTCTTCTTTACTCCGCTCTTCACCTGCTTTTACAGGTAACATATTTGTCATCGTGGTCTTCATCCTTGGGACCCGTAACAGTAACAACCATAAACATGTTTAATGAATCATATTTCATAACTTCAAATGCAAATATTAATTGTCAATTTTAAAATCCTATGCACAAGTTTTGCAAACAACAAAGTTATTTGCATCCATTTACCTTTTACCCTTTTTTTAAATAACCATTTCAAACTATTTACAGAACAATCAGCTGTTCTTCAATAAGATGCCACACAAATTATTTGTGCCACTCCAAAACATAATTTCTGTCCACTACAAAGGAGAACATCACAGCCTGATACCTGCAGGTCTGACAGCAGCAGGTGTATCACTCCTGTTTCTACCTGGAGACAGCAGTCGCCTCATTGTTCTGACACACAACACAAAACTATACACAACACTACACACTAACTACACAAGACAACACATTAACTACACACTCCAAACACGCTAAACGTCACAAATCTCAAAACTCGCTCTCTCTCTCTGTCTCTCTCTCGCCGTCACTCCTAAAACTTTTGTTTTGTTTTGCTCATAAGCAGAGAGTGCTTGCTAGCGCTAACGTGGCGAAACTATTGAGGAAAAAACGCCGCGTATATATTGTTTATCATGACTCTGGTTTTACGTGGCCTATCGACACAATTTATAAACTGGTATATATCACCTTGTTGCTTTGTCTTGAAGTGGTCATGTGATTGACTTACCACGACTCCTTTATTCTTCCTCAGTCAAACAGCAGCACTCATGCGATTGTTTTGCCCCCTGAGCTCCAGGTGTTGTGCTGGACAGTGCTCGTGATTAGCGTCCGCGGGAGCGCGCGCAGCTGCTTAAAGCTGTAGCGTCCAGAAGATGCGTAAGCTGAACACAGCGTCAACCGTCTGTTTGTTGAAAAATAGTAACGGACCGCGTTTCCTTGTTAGTAACTGTAACGCCGTTGTAACGATAGGAATAGTAATTAGTTAGATTACTCGTTACTGAAAAACGTAACGCCGTTACTTGTAACGCCGTTATTCCCATCACTGGTTGCTTGTGACGCTCGCACACAAGAATTTCACTCGCATGTACTGTGCCAGTGTACCTGCACATGTGACGTGACAATAAAAGTGATTTGATTTGATTTGAAATATTTTGTTTATTTCCTTTGACATTGGAGTTTTTAGTCATGTTGGATTCAATGAACCTCTGAACATCCAGCAGGTCAGCAGTGACCCACTGAGGTCCAAAATATGACTGACCATTTTTGACTTTTCACTTTAATTTTTTTTGCATTTACCTTCAATTTGTTTTGTATTCCTTATCTTGCATGTATCATTCTTTTCAGCTGAACCTCACTTGTCTGAATGTACAGTTGTTTTTTTCATTGACATACTGTAGTAACACTGACTGATTTGAACTCACATAAAAACATGAAATCCTTGCAGTGCTTTCTTTTTTCTCCTTTTTTTTATGGTAAAATCCACAGACATGTGGATTGTGTGGTGTCTTTCGTCTCTGATTGGCTTGTTACATTTGTGACATGATATTGACCAATCAGCTGAAGGAAGACAAATCGGCTCAAAATTCATACTTGTAAGTTGAAACTGAGACACAAACAGGAAACTTGAGCGCAGAGTTTCGCACATAGTTTTTTGCTTTGTATCTGTAAACAGACCTTAAAAAACTTTGTAACTTCTGCAAATATTTATTTTACAAACACACAAATTCTAGTCTATAGATACACAAACATAATGTTTTCAGATGTTTTGGTTTACAAGGTTACAAAACTCAGTTCACAAATACGCATCTGATTTACAAGTACAAAATATTCATGACTACAGTTTGAGTCTATCCACACATTACACTTCTTTGTCTTTGTAACAGCTGGATTACAGATGTTAGATCCACACAGACCATCTAACATTGTATCACTTTGACACACATTATTATTGACTTGTAATGTTCAGTTTCTCACAGTAAATCTCACCTGCTGAGACAAACACAAAGACGCTGAACAACAGGAAACTGTAGCAGAGTGACGCAGTTCCAGCAGACATTTCTGTTCCTGTAATAAAATCAGCTTCAGATGAGACTATATGAGATATGATTTGAGGTTCAGATGAAGCTAAAAGTCCCTGAATGAGAGAACAGGTCTGTAACTCCACACTTATAAATTAGAGAGAGAGAGAGAGAGAGAGACGGCTGGTGGGCTGGACTGGAGCCATCCAATGGCTGCAAACCAAAGACGCATAAATTAAGAAAACTGGAGAGCAGCCAGTCTTTAAATAGTGATACCATAATATTTGAAACTGTCTTTGGAGAGGTTAGGACTCTTATTATACTGAATTAATGAGGAATAATCTGGATTTATGGCAGAAGCATATTTAATAACAGTCATTTGGTTGGACATGACTGATTGTGTCTTCAAATTGGATTGAAGATTGTTTTATATTATTTTTAAGTGTCATCAGCGTCTTATATAAAAATGGGATTTTAAGATAAGTTTGCACATAGAGATTAGAAAAAGTTTTCCTTTAGGCCTGTTTTTGTTTTCCCTTTATGACACAAATTATGGCAGTGAAGCTTAAAAAACAAGTAATTAAATGGCCTCACTGCATTAGTTAAATCATTTAAATGATCACAACTGAAATGTGTGTTTGTATCATCGTGTTAGATGATTGTAATGGCTTTAACGTTTTCTCTTTTAAACGGGCTCAGATAAAAATCTCTGCTTCACACATTTGAGTGGATCAGAAAACTGTGATCAGACCGTGAACATGGTCCACTGAGTGAGGGATCAGTGCTGTCCTGCTGTCACATAGAAAGTCATGACAGATGTTTTGAGCCCTTTAAGGACACTTTCTGTAAGTCTGCATTTCAGGTCTGAAGTATAATGGAGGCAGCAGCATCTTACAGTCCTGTTCCTGGTCCTATAAAATCTAAGAAAGGCAGCCAGCCTCCACCCCTCACACTGCAAACTTAACAAATATAATATTTTCTTTTTCCTCCTGTGATGTTAAAGGACAGAAAAAAAAAACGGCAGGCGCTCTTGGACAAACTGAAGCAGCTCTGCTGCCACCTGCTGGACCTTTACACACAGTACCTCTCAGACAGGAAACCATTCTTACACACACACACTTTATTTTTGAAAGAGAAGAAAATCTTAAGCTCCAATAATACATCATCATGGATATTTTATTCCATTTTCTTATCATCCATTTCATATCCATATCATCTTGAATGACTCTTTGGTCATAAGTGGAGCTGGAAAAATAGTCTGATTTTGATTTTGACTCCCTGTCTGATGTCATAGAGACATCAGAGTGTTTTTCATAAACTTTAATTATGTTTATGGTTAACAGTACGGAAGAAGATGGCACTCAATACATTTCTGCATGCAAAACAGCGTTTACAGATTACTGGAGCTTTCCTTTTGGCAAGGTCAGCTCGATACAGAGGAGTAGAGTTTTAAAAATGTCCTACTGCAGGTAGAAATGAGCACATTAGAGAATGTCTGACCTGTATCAGTTTTTATTCAGACATGCAGAAGCACAAGTTTCAGCTGTTGAATTGAATATACATGTATCTGTCTTTCTGTGAAGATGGAAATGTTTACAACCAAACAGCAAAGCAGCACTTTGTAAATTCCAGAGCAAAGGCCGGTGTGTGCTCTCGTGTTCCCTTTGCATCGCGAGCAAAGGGAGGAATGAGGAATAATCTGGATTTATGGCAGAAACATATTTAATAACAGTAATTTGGTTGGATATGAGAGATTAGGATGAATATACACTAGATAAAAGTCCCCAAGCCAGTTCATGACAGGCTATATTAGCAAGAGTCAAAAGATATATCCCTGTCAAAGCAGAGACACAAAAGTTGACAATAATAACAAAAGAGTAACAGATTGAAAGCATTTCATATTTTTCTGTATCACTTTGCAGCATGCAGACACTGTGAGTCTCTGCATGCTGCCTTTATGGAGCTACAGCTGTTTGTATACACTGAACAAAAAGCTTTGTAGCTGTATACTGACTCCTGACACTACAACACATCACACAGACACACACATTACACTTCTGTGTCTCTGTCACAGCTGGATTACAGATGTTAACTTTAAACCAACATCTAAACAGTTCTTTAGGAAGTATTAGTATGATGTAAACCAGACTGAAAGTCCTTTTCCCTTTTTATTAAATAGCATTTTGGTTTCTAATAGTTAAATCTCACCTGCAGACACAAACGCAAAGACGCCAATAAACAGCAAAGTCAAGCAGAGTGACGCACATGGTCCAGCAGCCATTTCTGTGATTTCTAGCTCTGCTGATCCAACACTTTGTTTGTTCTAAATAGTTAAATAGTTGAGTCTGTTGGTATTTTCCAAGAGTAACAGAACCTGAGTTTAAACTTGAGTACATGAGTTTAAATTTAGGGTTTAATTAAGGCTGAGAGATTTGTTTTTCAGCCGCTTATTCAAGGTCAGTTGGCCACTCGTGACCTGTTCAGAGGTTCATGAATCACGTGTTACGTACGATATTACAAAAGAGGTGAAAAAAAAATCTAAAGCAGGTCTGAGTGTTTAACAGGTTCAGTTCTTGAATGATCGCCACAGAACAACACAAACATCTATCTCATCATCAATCATCAGCTACATACTAAAGACCATCATCAGCCAAAGGACTTGTGTCACTGTATAAAGTGTATATTGTTAAATGGAGGTGGCAGCATTTAGCTGTAGTGATCAGGGATTGTCCATAAATATAAACAGATGTACTGTGACATGTGAACTTCATTATGAACTGAATAACATCAAACGAATAACCTGATCAACATAAACCAGAAGGTGTCAGATCACTTACTGATGTCAGGATCTCAGACTGATGCCTCAATGCTCTGAGCTGGAATCAGATGTAAATCAAAGCACTTCATGTAAAACAGAAGTAAGCAGAGTAATGGTGAGAAAAGTCCTGTTAGAAATCCTGGTCACGACGTCAGAGATGTTTGAAGGGGCGGGTTCTCAAAGGGGCACATAGAACCAGACTGAATAACAATAACACACATTCATCAAGAATCTAATGTGGAATCACGTCATAATAAATCACTGTCATCAGGTGGAGACAATTCTAGGAAAAAAAATGTAGCCATCTGATGGGTACGATGTTGCTGTTGAGGGGTTTCTGCTGCTCCTGCTGCTGATAGTGCTGGAGGGCAGAGTTGTGTTGATCTGAGACTGTAGATATTAAACAGTCCATAGAAGAGATGGTAGCTGATTAAACAGGAGTTATGAGATAAACTGTAAAGTGTCAGGTTTATATAGTTGATTGTCATTTATGCTTAGAAATATTTACTCATATATGCTTAGAGTTTATAATCAAATAGGGGTCTAATCCTTGGTAGCCTGCAAAGACTTTGAGTGCATTCCAGAGTGTTCTGGCATACACACTCACATCCTAGGGTCATGGGAAGAGGTCGTATCTTTTCTTACTGATATAAGGTATAGTATAGCTGGGTGATAGAACGATAACGATATGTATTGCGAAATAACTTTTTCTCGATAGAAAAATTAAACTATTGCAATAGGCCTCATCTCTCTTGTCCTCTTAAAAAAAGAAGAACAGCCAATCCAAATTAAGTAGCGCAGAGCCGAACCAATCACAGCCACAACGTCATGTCACGTGACTTGTTACGAACAGCACAAGTTCCAAGCCGCACACGTGTATTTGTTTGGGAAGTAGCTAGCCGCCGTGCCGCCCGGGTGATGGAGGAAATGAGTGAGCCGACTAGAAAAAAATCAACCGAGCGTGACCAAAGGTCACCGAAGAAAAAAACAGATGATGGTTCCAATGCCGGAGAGATTGTCGAACGGAAGGTCCATAGAAGTTCCGTAGTGTGAAGGTATTTCGGCTATTTCAAGTCTGACAAAAAACAGAGTAGTGCGCACTGTAAACTGTGCCGAAAGCAAGTCTGGAAATACAATAAACCGGTGCATGCTCAATCTCTGACTGAAAGCGCTAATTCGTCATTCGGCTTTTGTCTAAAGTAACTGTTAAAACTGTTTGAAAAGCTAAGCTTTACAACAAGGAGAGATTGAGAATTTCCTTTTAGTTCTCAGTTTATTTGATATTGACAAAAGTTAGTCAATTTTGTCTGTTCTTCTGTAAAACAAACTAAGATTTATTTTTAGAATTAATATTTTGTTTCTAAGTGGAATTGACAATTTAGTAGTCTGTTTTGTTTATTCTATTTTGAAACTTAAATGCTTTAGTGGCTGCCTTTTGTGTAGTTTGCAATATTTGCCTTTATTTATCTGAAAAAGTCTCATGTTCTTTAAGTACATCTACCCTGTTGAACTGATTATGGGAAATAAATATTTAAATCAAAACAAGCTGCTGATTATTTCACATTTTACTCGTGAGCAACGGCACATTTAAATCTTACAATTGTAGTTATTTGGCTTATATCGTGATATATGTCGTTATCGCCTGAAGTGAAAAAAACATATCGTGCTATGAAAAAATCTTATATCGCCCAGCTATAAGGTATAGCAGACATATCTATACCTGTTTTAGTCTAAGTGCCTTTTGTTTAAATGAACTGCTGGACTTCCAGACCAGCAGGTTTCGGGAAGTCGTTTATGGGGTCACATTCAGTGTGACAAACATACAAAATATAGAAAACTAGAAAGGAAACAAGCACTGTTTCACTCTGTATGTGTTTTTTTCAATCTTATGTTCTTATATGTTGTTTGTTTGAAACTTGTGATCAGTATTTTAAAGCTCTTAAACTGAACTCAGACACATAAACTACAGACTGGTCAGATATTAGAAATGAATTGTTCCTCTGAGTATTTGAACCTGCTGTTGTGTTGTTTTTGTGTGCTGGAGTCACTGATGTCTGCTGCTGCTGTGACAACAAACACACAAACAGTTTGATGTCATCAGAAATCACTCTGGAAATACTCTGAAAAAAGATGGTTTATTGTTTAAAGCTGATTTACTTTCACACTCCAACACTGTTATTATGTCCTGCTGTCTGAGTGTGTAACAGCACTGCACCCATGTGGTCAAACTGGAGCATTGCAAATGATAATTCTCATCCAGCTAACTTCATTAAACCTCCATGTCTAACCCTGAATTGGTCGAGACTTTAGAAACTTTAGTGTTTCTAGTTCCTGTTTAATGATTGTTATTGTTATTACTATTATTTTTATGTTTTATAATGTTTTATTTTTTTTTCCTTTCAAAATGTTTTTTCTTTGTCTTTGTACTTTATGAACTTATCAGGGATCAAAAATGCTGTAAAAATGAATGAAGAGCCCAAACATGGACCCACCTGTATGTACTCAGGTCTGTACCTCAGTAAATATCCACAGTGTAAGGCTGTAGGTAGGAAAGAACAACTGTGACATCAGGTGGCAGAGAGGTTAACTGCAGTCACATGACTGCTTGTTGCTGTGTGTGTAACAGCACTCAGCTTTATTCACGTCTATTTTTGAATGAAACTCTCTGTAAGATATGTCCACTTCATGCTTTATGTGAGATGTTGAAGCAGCTTAATAACTGTTTTTTGTATTTCACATGGAGGCTAGCATCCACATGCTAGCTTGTGTTTCAATATGTTTTCCTCTAATTATTTACATATACTGGTTCAGTTTGTAGCCCTGTGACAGATTAGCGACCTGTCCAGGGTGTACCCCGCCTCTTGCCCTATGACAGCTAGAATAGTGCAGCACCCCCGCGACCCTGAAAGAATAAGCGGAAGCGAATGGATGGATGGATGGTTCAGTTTATCATGGTCACTGTTTAATGACTAAATGACACAAATATTTGATTTAGACTTGACTTTCTCTAAGAATTAACAGTGTGTTAGCGGTTAGCATTATTATCTACACATGCATGCACAACCCCCCAGCTCCATTTCTATAAAACAAGATGAACAGTTTAAAGGAGATCCTTTCTCTGAAGTTTGATTCAACTACATGGAGCTACACTCACCTGTCAGTTTATCAAAACCAGACTAATGTCTCAGTGAGCTGTGTCAAACGCAAAGTCAGAGCTTTCTGCGTCAGAAAGAGGCTAAATCACCATGGTAACTGATGGTGAAAAAATTCCTGGTCAGAAGCATTTTATGTTCAGAGTTTTGTTTTTAAATCAGCTGTTAGAGCCACGTTTTCATTGTGATGTAGATTCTCTACTGGGAGAAAATGTTTTATTTGTGCAGCTTGTTAAACTGTAACTTACAACCAAGAAGCAGCTTCACCTCTGATCACATACACACTCAACTCTAATCACTCACCTGGAGGAAAAACAACACTCAGGTAGATGATGCTGATAAGAGATTCTTGCGCTTTCTCCTTCTTATGAAGACTCTAAAACTGATAAATGCAGCACACATCGACATGTAATCATAAGGGCAGCGACACAGAGGCGAAGAAGCAGGAGGGACAGCAAACACTAATGAATTAGACTAACTATTCACTTTAGCTAAAGTTATTAAGTTAGCTAAAGAGTTGGGATGCTGTGTAAGACATAAATAAAGCTAAAATACAAAGGTTTGGACACTGTTTTGCATATTTCCCTACTGTAGGGTCTCTGCAAGCATACAGGGCTCTGAGAGGGTACAAGATGACAACTTTGGATTTCTACTAGAAACAGTCGATCATATTTGTTTGTCAAAGCTGAATCCAGGGCAAACTACGCTAAATTAGCGTTTTTAGCTAGCAGCTACTATAAGCATAAAAGTTACTGTACGGCTATCATTTGTTAACATGACGCTTGTTCTTATACATGTAATACATTTATTACCAACCTGAGAGTTTATCCGCTGGTCATTCGACATGACGAATGACTTCTGAAGTCTTAATTCAGCTCAAGACGCTGTAGATTCCTGTCAGTAACACTTTCAGTCCGCTAGCAAAATGTAGTTCTATTAAACTGCGCTTGAACCGGAACCGGATGTAGGTCCCAAAAAACTGAATTTTGGAACTGAAATTGAATTGTAGAACTGAAACTGAATGGTGAGAGTTAAACTGAAATTATTCGAGAGCTGAATTTTTAAAGGATAAAATGCAGTTTCAAAGCAAATCAATTCATTTTCAAACCATAAATTCAATTTCAAATTTGACTAATTCAAATTCAGTTTCTGATGGCACAGATTTCTGCCCATACAGATAGGCCAATTATGGATCTTCGGATCCACATTATGCCAGCAGCTGTTCTCCACCGTGAACTATGTTAAAAACAAACACCGCTCCCGCCTCAAAGGCTACATCCACACGTACCCGGGTATTTTTGAAAACTGAGATTTTTCTATGCGTTTGCACCTTTCGTCCACACGTAAACAGCGTTTTCGGTCACTGAAAACGGAGATTTCTAAAACCTCCGGCCAGGGTGGATATTTTCTAAAACTCCGTTTTTGCATTTACGTGTGGACGAGGAAAACGGAGAAAACGCAGCGTCTAGGTGTGCGCCTTTTTTGACGTCACACTGTGCGCCACCTTATTGTTTAGGTGAAATGAATTTCTACAATACTGTTACTGTTAATTGTACTCTCTGCAGTGTTTAAATGCTTACATATACACACACAGTTACTGTCCCTCCACACATACGACTCGGTTCTGCTTCTATGCCCATCTTTGTTTACTATTTCCCACCGAGGCTTCTAGACTTCTGATTGGCCAACATTTCTACACGGTTAGGAATATATCACCACCTGTTGCTTTGGCATGTTCCTAGCAGAGTTTTCCTTCATTTCTGCGTTTATGTGTGGACGGGATTATTTTTTAAAATGAAAACGGAAAATCTCCGTTTTCAAAAATACCCGTGTATGTGTGGACGTAGCAACAGATGACCGCTTACAGTCCTGCGTAAAGATGAAAGCCCCGATTTGCAGACGCTGTGCGCAGAGGTTTTGGGACCAGAAGTCTCATTGTAAACATATCACGGCAGACCTGACGATGTTTGCATGGACATGCTTTTCAGCATCTCTTTATTGACCACTTTTCACACGGTTGCTGTACGCATAAAGCCGGCTGTAGCTTTTCAGCTCAGAGCCCGACAACACAACAGCAGAGAGAGCACAGATTTTAAGGCGGCGAGGCGCGATTGTGGGGGTGCATCCGACTCCCATGCAGCGGCACTGAAGACCACGCCCCTCCACACACATTAACAAGGTAAAATAGATATTTAGGCAGAATTTTGCAAATATCATTTTTTTTTTTTTTGCAGCATAGTGCTTTTGTTCCAATTACTTTTTTAAAAGGGTGGCGGCTCACAACAGTTTTTGTTTGCTACATGGATCGTTTAGTTCAGCTGGGTGTCTTTCCTTTTGTTATATTTCTTTAAGAGTTCAAAATGTGTTAATTACATAAATAAAATTTAATTTTCTCTGTAGCACTTCATGGATTACATAAGCAACACATTTTAGATGCTCTGTGGATTCTTTAAAAAAGCAGTTAAAAACCTTTCTGTTCAAACAAGCCTTTTGTTGATCTACGTATTTTATATTCTTTACATTATTTACATTTGATCTTTTACATTGTGTATAATGTCTATTGATTGTATTGTGTATTTTAATATTTGTGTACAGCGCTTTGTGACTGCCTGTCTGTGAAAAGCGCTTAATAAATAAACTTTACTTACTCACTTTAGATGTTTGGACAAAGGTAACAATATATGTTATCTTCATTTTAGATGTCAAAAAGTATTTGCGGCTCCCAGTGTTTTCTTTTGCGTGGAAAATGGGTCCAAATGGCTCTTTGGGTGTTAAAGGTTGCAGACCCCTGGCTTAGCATGATGTCTGTAAACAGGGTGAGCAGCTAGCTTGTCTCTGTCCACAGTCACAGATAAAGAGCAGCTGTACCTGGGCCTCCTTGTTCTGATTAGTGATGGTAAATTTGATTCTTTTTACTGAATCGAGTTTTAATGAGTCACTCACCAAAGTGAATCGGGTTTCTTGAGTCATTTGAGTCAGTTGACCAGAGAGTGCAAAAATGTATATTTTCACTCAAAATTAATTTGTTTATCTTTTAATTTAAATCCTACTGCTAAGATGAATGATTGTAAAAGAAAACAACTATTTTCTTTAGAGCAAAAAAGAACAAAAAAATTCTAAAGGGAACATTTATTAAGTTTTATTTTATTTGTATTTTCCTTAAATGTGTCAAATATATATTTTCTCATCTAAATGTCCACTGAGCTGTGAGCCAGGGGGCGATGAAGTGCCTTAACATTGGTTGCCAACCAAGAAGAAGAAGAAAAAGAAGCTGTGAGCCAGGAGGGAGGGGGTGAATCAGTGAGTGATTCTTAACAGGAAGGGAGGGGGTGAGTCAGTGATTCGTTCAACTCGTTTGAGCTGTGAGCCAGGAGGGAGGGGGTGAGTGATTCGCCTTACGCTATGATTCAGCACAGCGAGGGGGTTAGTGAGTCAGTGATTCGTTCAACTCGTTTAAGCTGTGAGCCAGGAGGGAGGGGGTGAGTGATTCGCCTTACGCTATGATTCAGCACAGCGAGGGAGGGGGTGAGTACCTCAAATGCGCTGTTAGCATGCTAGCTGAGCGATGCTACTGTGAACCGAGGAGCTATTGTCTTGATGTGAGCTTCTACTCAGGGTTTTTTCTTCCAGTTCAGAGCAGGAATGTTTTTGTTAATAAACTGGCTGTTGTTTATTTCCCCACAATTTTAATTATAAGCTAGATATATTTCTACTAATGGAATTAGTTTGCTAACAGCAACAGGGATGAGTCAGTGAGTCAGTTGCGCTTGTGAATCATGATTCACGAGTCAGTAAAGTGATTCTCGAGTATTGAACGATTCGTTCACGAATCGAACATCACTAGTTCTGATGGTTGTTTGTTCATAACTGACGTCTTCAGTTCTCACCGCTGAGTAGACCACAGCTGAATCAGTCTCTGTACAATAAACACATTAAAATTACTGCAGGTACAACTGCAACAGTACTGTGATATTATTACATTATATTATTTAGTTTTATGTGGCTTTTTGAACATATTAAGTTATTATTTATTATAAACCACGATATCTTTTCACAGTTTTTCCATCCTAACACCTCTGCTGTGAAACTCAGAGTGACCACAAAGAACTGTGGAGTTTCTGAGAAATTCACACTGACACTCTTCACCACAGAGCTCAAAGCAAGCATGTTCTCACAGCCTAAACACGATTATTAGATAAACAAACTGCAGTGAGAAGCTCATCAGCTTCACACTAACATGAGTCTGTGCTCTGTGGCTGTGTATCTAGTATTAAATTCCGTTCTTTTGTATTCTTTTGGCGACAGAGAAAGACTGGACTCAGAGTAGTCAAGCTAAAAAAATGATATTTATTTTACATTTCCGGAAATGGAGACCTGCAGAAGACGTACCCCAGTTCTGAAAGCCTTGCCAGGCAAAATACATATCTATAGTTCTGCTATACGTCACACACACAGTTTACTTCCGCTTTTTCTGTCTGGTTTCCTGTGTTTTATTAATATGCAACTCTACACTAGCTTCCTGTTTTTTTAACTTCCCCTTACTGACTCTTGACTCTGAGCTTGGTTTTATCCCACATATTAAACATGTAACCAAAATTGCATTTTATCGTCTAAAAAATATAGCCAGAGTCCGCCCTATTCTCTCTCGGGCCAACACGGAGATGCTGATGCATGCTTTTATTACCAATCACATTGATTATTGTAATGCGCTGCTCTCTGGTCTCCCCAAAAAGAATATTTCACCTTTGCAACTTTTACAAAACTCTGCAGCTCGTGTGCTGACGAAGACCAGAGGGCGGGCCCACATTACACCGGTTTTACAATCGCTGCATTGGCTCCCCGAGTGTTTCAGGATCGATTTTAAAGTTCTTTTATTGGTTTTTAAATGTCTTAATGGTCTTGGGCCTTCTTATCTTTCAGATCTGCTTTTACCATACGAACCCTCGCGGACCCTGAGGTCCTCTGGTACTGGCCTTTTGATTGTCCCTAAAGTCAGGACACATACTCACGGAGAGGCAGCTTTTCAGTGGTATGGTCCTCGACTGTGGAACAGCCTGCCGGAGGAGCTCAGGGCCGCAGAGAACGTTCATGTTTTTAAAACAGGCTCAAGACCCACCTTTTTAATTTAGCTTTTAAGTAACGCTTATTTATTTAATGCTTATTTATTCTATTTATATTATTAATTTAGTTTGACCTAATATTTATTGATTGTATTCTTATTCATTTTTTATCTTCTTACTCTGTTTATACTTATATTTATATTATATCCCACTCTTATTTATTTTATCTTTTTATCCTGTTTATATTCTTATTAGGTCATATCTCCAGTGTTTTCTCGGAGGGGGCTCTCTGCACCGGGGCTGTGATCGACCGTGGCTGCTGGGGCCCTGTGGGTCCTCTGAGCCTGGCTGGGGGGTTTCTTTGCCTCCCACTGTGTGCCCAGCACACAGTGGGCTCCCGGTGCAGACGGCTCCCTGTGATATTGTTTCCTCACTTGGCTAATGTGTACCCAGCCCAATTTTACTCTTTAAGTGGGTGTGTGTGCGGGGGGGAGGATATGTGTGTATCCATGACCGTTTCTGTTAATGAGAGTGTGGGGAATGAGTGGGAGTGTGGGGTGGGGTGGGCTGCTTTTAACCATGTAAAGCACTTTGTGCTACAGTTTTTTTTGTATGAAAAGTGCTTTATAAATAAAGATTGATTGATTGATTGATTGATTGATTGATTGATTGATTGAAGTCTCTGTTGCCAAGACGACCTGTCACCCTCTGACCTACTTGTTTCTTATGCCTCTATTACAAAGTGCAAAAGACAAAATAATCAGAAAATAAGCACTAAGAATATATATTTATCTTGTAACACTAGCATGGTGGGTAAAGGACAATGGGGAATGAGACCTCTCGGTCTTGATCTTTGCATTCTGATTGGTGAAACTCTACTTGTTCCCTCCGCCCCAACTCCCCCATTGCCCCCTACCCTCCTTCAGCTACACATGTGAGTTTTGCAACACATTCTTGAAGAAGTGTTACAAAGCACACAAAGTGAATTTGTGACTTCAGAGGGCATTTGAGCACTTGTGTTATTTGAGAGGTTGTAATCACAGATTTGTAGTTATAAGTTATTAAAAAATAACTTCACATTTCTGCAACTGCAAAATTGAAATACCAGGATGGAAAAACTACAAATTAATTTTCTTCTACACATTCTGACATTTTATCGTGCAATCTCTCATATCTTGCAACATATTCACCTCCATATGTGTCTTTGCACATTTCACTGTTGCATGTGTGAAGAGTTATCCTTGCTTTCTGTTTTTGATATGAGCCCTTTTATTTCTGCCACAGTCATTTTGTGTTCCCGATGACTTCTTTAAAATTTATTGGCCACAGCCTTTGCAGTGATTACACTTATTATTTGACTCATTTGTTAACTAATCCGAATAAAGACGCATTTTAGAGTCTCTTCTTTTATTGCAAGTTGACAAACCTCACCAAAGTGCACAAAGCAAACATTTTCTCACAGCATGAACACAATTATTAGCCAGTATAAAACACACTGTGCTGTGTCACACAGTGTCAGCTGCTTCAGACTAAGCAGACTGAATAACAGGAATTAGCTGCTGTGTATTTTTCAAAACTTCAAAGAAGACAAAATGTTCATTGCATTAAAGAACATTTGCTCTGTTCTAAAATAAAGTATTAACAATACTTAGTCATTAGGCACTAAAACAGCCGAGTTCAAAGTGAATTCCTTCATTAAAAAAATCTAAAATTGTAGATGCAAAAAAGTCAAAATAAAACTGTGGGAATATATATGTTGAGCAATTCTGACTCTGTTTGCGAGTATACTGCGAGAACATTTGGGGGTGGGGGGTGGGGGATCTCTATCTAAATAAAATGTCTAAATAAATATATATATTTGTTTTAAATGAGGACCACTGGTATTTTTGCTTGTCTGCTCTCCACTGCTGTATTCAGCATCAGAATCAGAATAATTTATTAATAATAATAATTAATAATTTATTAATCCCTAAGGAAGTTATTGCCAGATGGCAAAAATACCACATGGTGCTTATTTACTTATATATTCAATCATTTACATCAGTGTATTGACACCAACAACTATTCCTACATGACCTCGTAGAGCTAAACCTTGCTGAGCGAAGTATTTGATGGAAGCTACAATCTTCAATAATCCATCTGTTGCTTCCTCCTGTTGTCTGGCAACAGCTGAGGAAAGCTGTGAAGCTACAGTGTTTCGTTTTGAGCACAGATGTTTATGGCATGGATGTGTACCTGATTTTTTGCATGTGCCTAGAACCCGAAGAGAGCCTTTCTCCAATTTCTAAAACCTGCACTCACAAAGGCAGGCTCACACTTGCTTGCAAATGTTGACTGATTTGAATAAATTTGGACCAGTGAAAACACAGAACCCCTTCTAGTGGCACTGTAATGCAACCAAGGAAAAGTTGTGAACCCTTTTAGTTTAAAAGACAACACACATTTAAAACTGCTGGACATGCTGGTAGGCAAGAAGTGAAGCAGCTCATAGCGGTGAGAAGTGACTGTCAGGGGAAAGCAGGTGCATTAATAGATGATTAAACATTTTGCTGGCAGTAATTGAAATGATTAAAGAAAATCAACAAGCTATTTATTCAACAAAATTAATAATTTTATTGGGGGGGTTATACTGGCTGGATCTCATTATTGGTGGGGTCATAACCGCCCTAACGCGCCTGGGCATACTGTTAAGCAGCTAGCAAAGCTAAGCCCTCTGCTGGTGAATAGCAAAGAACATCAAGCTAGTAGAATGTCTACAACACATATGGTTCTACTGCTCTTTGCTTTTCAAGACATAAACATGAAAGACTGCAGCAGATAATTACATAAAACTAGTTGAAAAGAGAGTTTTTAGTATTACTTTTTTATCAGCAGAATGATCCCAGACACAGACCTGAGGAACCTTTTGTCTCAGCCTTGCTTGGTGACCCTGAGCTCTACTTTCTGAACTCTTCCATCGTCACTGGGAAAAGTGTTTGTAACAAGTGCTTTACACCAGTTGCTTTGGGCCACATCACTCTACTTAAGCAGCCCAGTGTTGCCTTTCTCAATGTTAGGATGTAACTTTAGAAACTTCTGACAAGCTTGAAGTGTGTGTAAATGCTTGGATTTCTAGCGATTTCAAAAGTGGTCTGCACTTGCCGCCATTGCTATTTATAGAGATCCTTCCCTGTGAACTATCCAGGTGTACATGCCGTTTGAATAAGGAGTAACTGGACCAAGTATTTGAGGTGAGTCTCTCTTTTCACCACGGCAGACTGGTAAAGCATCCGCATCACTGCAGCCGTAGCACCTATCCATCTGTCGATCACACTCCCTGCTCCCCTCGGCCGTGAACCTGAGATACATAAACCCCTCCACTCAGGGCAAGAACTCGTCCCTGACCTTGAGTGGGCACTTCATCATTTTCCAGCTGAGGACCATGGCCTCAGATTTGGAGGTGCTGATATTTATTCCCACCAACTTCACACTCTGCTGCGAATTATTCCAGTGCGAGCTGGAGGCCATCACCTGATGAAGCCAACAGAACCACATCATCTGCAAAGAGCAGAGATAGCTATGCCACTTGCCTATGCCCAGAAATTCTGTCCATAAAAATTTTGAAGAGAAGCAGTGAAAAAAGTAGCCCTGGAGTCCATCAGTGGGTTAGACACTGCATACTCTCAAAGCACACCCACAGGAGCCCCAAGATTGGACATGGTCAAATACCTTCTCCACAAAATACATGTAGACTGGTTGGGCAAACTACCATGTCCCTCAAATATCCTCGAGAGGGTAAAGAGCTGGTCCAGTGTTCCACAATTGTGCCAAAACTGCATTTTTCTTCCTGTTTCCAAGGTTCGTCTAACAGACAGACTCTCATCTCAGGATGTAGGCATAGACTTTCCTGGTGGAGACTGAGGAGTGTGATCCCAGCTTGAGCACACCCCTGATCGCCCTTCTTGAAGATGAATAGCACCACCCTTGTCTGCCAGTCGAAAGGTACCCCTACTTAATTTTTTCCTTGTTTTTTGTCAGGAAAAAGTGAAGAAAAAAGGGAACACATAAAATGAGCATCTTGCTGCATTTCATTGGTATTAGAGACTGCACAGCTAAATGCAGAATTTATCAAATTAGGAACTGGCTAAAGTGATACCTGTTTTGATTTCCTGCAATTGTGAAGAACAAAAAGTTATAATTAGAATTTATAGTTAGGATTTATAAATCTTAACTCGTTTGATCTGCTCCTACAAACAAGCACAAGCAGAAATTCTGGACTTTTAACTGTTTTTACAAGTTTTACAGCTTTTCCTATCAATAAAAACACCCATTATGGTCATTTGTGCTACACAAAGTAAATACGCAATAAACTGTTAGTCTCTTTAATCCCAATGCTCCCGGTGGCTGGGTTGAAATGGAAAACATCTGGGTTAAAGATCTGTTATTTAAATATAGAGACAGAAATGTCAAAATCTCAACTAAGCTCACAAAAGCATTTCAACAACCACCAAACAGCTGAAACAGCAAATGATTAAAGAGCAGGTAAACAGATTCTGCAAAAAGATGTACACTGACATGCTATTGGGTGCTGTCTTGCAGACATCTCACAGATCCTGAAACTGTAGGTGTCGTCACTCACCCTCCAAAACTCATTGAACCAGCAGCAAAAGAAGACCATACCTCTGCTTCACATTTGAAAAACATTGTAATTAATTCTCTCTTACTTTGGCTGTTTTGCTTCCACCATGATTAAATAGCCATTCCTGCACAGCTCTGTCAGTCTGCATCGAGACCAGTTTCTAATCAACAGTCTCTATTTTCTGCATTATTTGCTTGCTTATTGGGCACCAGTTGTGGACAGTGTTTTTGGCCGCTCTTCAATACCGCACAAATCTCAACTTTCACAAAATATGCCAACCTTCCATAAATTACTTTCTTATCATTGTGGAGGGGTTCGTATGTTCTGTGGGGTTTCTGTGTTGTCAGGGGACTTTGTTGGTGGGGTCTCCCATGGCAAATTGTTCTTGGGTGAGGAACCAGACAAAAACAAGCGGACGACCACAAAGCTGCCATTTCTTTTAAATTAGAACTGACAAACTTCCCCACAGAGCACAAAGCAAACATGATCACATGGCATGAACACTTTTATTAGCCTCAGCAGAACAAACTGTGGTGAGAAGTGTCACCTGCTTCAGATTAGGTGGAGTGAACAACAGGAAGGAGCTGCTGTGGTTTCACATGCAAAACTTCAGAAGAGTCAGAATGATATTTTATACTAGAAGACATTTGCTTTTTTTAGTCTGTCTCATATCAACAAATAAATCTCAATAATCCTGCTGATAACTTGTGTGGGGAGATGAGCCACATTTGGACATCGAGCTGGTTTATTGTTCTGAAATTGCACCAGACAAATCCTTCAACACCGCAAGAATGCACACTATGTTTTTGACCACATGACAGGGTCAGTCGTCCAATAACTATTAATTATGTTTCAGTAAAAAATATTTTTCATATTTTTTTCTTTTCAGTTAGAGGCAAGTTTAGAAATAAACACCATCTAATGCAATTCTTTGCAAGCTCCTTTGACCATCTAATACACCGTGTTTTTAAACCATGAATTTGAAGCAGTGATAATTATCATCAATTATTTTTTATGTGCACTGAAACGAAGGAATTTACAGTAATGTTGCCTTTATTAAAGTCATGAAAACAACTGAGGACAGATTCCACAACAGTGACTGTATTTTGTAGTGATTGATGTTATTAAAAAAGGACAGAGGTTCCCAACACATTTTAAATGACATTCAACAGTCATTTTGTGCGAGATTTGCTAACATGAGTAATAGTGAGGACGTCTCATGTGAGAACAAACTGAACTACATCAATATCAAACTGACTCTGAACTGCTCTCCATTTAAAGTCTTGATACACGCTCAATCCTCCTGGTGGGGAAAGTTTCTGTGATCTCAATTTTAAGGTTGCTAGTCTTTATCCAGCAACCCTGTAATTCACTGAGCTCCTCCAGTGGATTGCCATGGGTAGACTGTTTGTGAGATCAGTTTTTGCAGACACACACTGAAGCCATACTTCCTTGGACCAACACAAACTATTCTGCTAACAAAGAAATGAAAAATATCGCCGTCTTTACATCCCTAGCTGCACAAACATTTTTCACCCTCAGGTACTCGGTTGTGACACGTGTAACAACCAAACCCAGGACCAGTGACATAAACACCCCCAACTGACCTCTTGATAAATATTATAATGTAGCTACATAAGAGCTGCTACGTAATCTAGCTCTATGTCTTTAGCTTGCTAGTGAGAAACTGATTCAAGTGCCCATTCAAGTTTATGTAACAATGTGACAACCCACCGTGGTCCACCCAAATCAATAATCACTATAAAATAAATTAGACAAATCATAGTGAGAAACCCTCCTATCATCCTCAGGGTCAGTTTGACCCTGCTGAATTACAACTGATATTTCACATGTGGTGGGAATGAATGAATGAATTTCCTGCAAGGACGTTGACAGCTTGTACAAAATTAGGGAGTAGCAAACTTATAAAAGCTTCCATGACATCCCTCTATCTAAATTACTACTCTTGGTGTATTGTGTAATCTGTAATCTGTGTGCTGTCTGAAAAAGTGTCATCTGGGAAAAGCTTCGCTGTCAATCAGGTTTTGGCACAACTCTTTGACAGTTTCAGAGACAGAGGATTGTGAATCCTAATCTAATGAGAATGAGAGTGTTGGCCCTCCTGTTGTCTCTCAATCATCAGCAGACACATTGCCTTCCAAAAATGGAAAGATAATATGGTCCCTTTCCCAATTTTAAACAACAGTGGAGACTTAGTGCTTCTAATTTTATCAAAATGGTTCCAGGCCCCACCAGGTTTGCAGTCAGCCATGTTGAGGACATCAGGTCATCATTTGAGATCTTCATGACAACATCGATTAAAAATACTGTCCTTCGGATGGCAAATTTAGAGGGGAGGTGTGTATATGGGGACAGTTGGAAAGATATGGCCGAAAGAGTGATGGTTGATTTGGCTGAAGGACTGCGTGTGCATAATTTCACACCCAATAATTTTTTCACGTATCATGGCTTGGATGAGGAGTTGCTCAAAAGGAAGTTTACCATGTTAGGGATAGTGAGAAAGAACAAGCCTGAGCTTCCTTCTGAACTTCTTGCTGTCAAAAACAGGAAGGTAACATCTTCAGCGTTTGCCTTCACTGAAAAAGCAACTCTAGTCTCCTATTGGCTCAAGAAAAGGAAAAATGTCCTGCTGTTCGAGGACGATTTTCCTGGAGCAGCTTGGTAATACTCTGGTGAAACCTCATATTGAGAGAAGAGGGGGCCATCTGAGAGCATCAACCACTGTTGCAGCTATTCTGAGGCACGAACAGATAAATACAAACAGCCCAACTTCTCCAATGGTAAAAACCATGGACAGGAAATATAGAAGGTGCAGGTTTGTCCCAAAAGAAAAGTTTCTAAGACTAACATGACCTATGCACAATGGAAGAAATACGTGTACAAAAAACTTAACTGTTGGACAAGAACTGTTACATATTCTGACTATTTTACTGATGTTCTCACAGTTTTCTGTTTCACAAATGGTTGAATTTCACCACAAACACACACATAAAACAAAAACAAACAAAAAAACTCTGCCATTGCCGATCTCAAGCCTGGATAAGAAAAGAGGAGGGGTGAGTGAAAGTGATGTTGTGGTGACACAACAAAGGGTCCAGGGTCATGAGTGACATGGATGGGCACATAAAATAAAAATAAAAACATGGATGAAAGATTTTGAAGATACATTACATCTAAAATTGAAAGTTTGACCTAATGGCAGTGCTAGAAAAAAGGTTCATCCACTTGTGGCCATTAATGTTGTCAGTAATTTTGAAAAGATTTAAATGCAAACTTTTAAAGATACATTTATCCTAAATTAAAAGTTTGTCCTGATGGTGCTGCTTGAGTTTCATTATCTAGGAGCTACTTATGTGCTCAATAAAGTGTTTGACACAAACACTTGGTCAGTAATCGTATGTTGAAGGTAAATGTGTTTGTAAGATTGGAGGAGAATGCTAATATCTTAGCATGTT
Organism: Pelmatolapia mariae; assembly: GCF_036321145.2. Classification (NCBI taxonomy): domain Eukaryota; kingdom Metazoa; phylum Chordata; class Actinopteri; order Cichliformes; family Cichlidae; genus Pelmatolapia; species Pelmatolapia mariae. The sequence continues at coordinate 12,660 of NW_027052207.1, read as the reverse complement.
AGTATTAGCATGTAGCTTAAAGCAAAGCCTGAGTGACCTATGACAGAGACAGAAGAAGAGCAGCTGTACCTCTCAGATTTGATTTCTTCTTCTTGTCTTTGATGAGGATTTTTCTACGAGTGACATCTTCAGTTCTCACTGCTGAGTAAACTGTAGCTGGATCACTGTCTGCACAACAAACACACACAGAGGACATCAGTGCAGGAATAACAGCTGATCATATAGAAACTGACAGATAATGTTTGAAAGTGGAATTTAGAGTCACTGAATGAATCAGACCTGATACAGGAGATAGGAGCTTTTATCAGCAGGATGAATGTTTCTGATTAACATGTCAGGATGTCACAGAAACTATTAACTTATTAACTTAGAATAATGTTGGATTAAATTTTAAATATGGATATGTGGATGGAATTTAAACATGTGGTGTGATTATTGAATATGAATCAATGAAGTGAATTAAAAAAACAACAAATACTGTATATAATACAGTTCAACATATGACTGAAAAAGGTATTAGAGTTTTATCTTTAGAGTTGTGGTCTGTATGCAGAGTTTACTGTTTGTTCAGAAACAGGATGCTGGACGACTGCAGCGCTGTTAGCTGCAGTTAACCACAGACCACAAACACACCGTCCAGCTCACAGTGAACAACACTCAGTAAGTACAGAGTTAAACATTCATGGTTACATTTGGTTTGATCTTTGAAATCTAAACCAACACTGCAGACAGTTTATCATTAAGTGTGTAAATATAAGCATTAATATAAACTCTTTTAGGGTTAAATTCTGGCACCAGATTAGTAAAATGCTTAATTAAACATTTTAAATATATTTTATATATTGTTTCTATTTTTCTATTTTATTTTTCATTATTTTTCATAACTGTGAATATAAACCATCCATCACATGGATTTAACCTAGGCTAAATTATGTGAAGAAGGTCAAAGAAAATGTCCTCAAACATTATATTATATTATATTATATTATATTATATTATATTATATTATATTAACAAGCAGTGTCACAGTGCCTACATCCATCTTTCACTGATGGAGCAGACACTGGGCTCGCTCATGTTATAGACTCAGTTATCCAAGAAAAAATTTAAACTATTGTGAACCTCAACATGAGTCAGTTATCTTTTTGTGTTTCAAATCAGAAGCGAAGTTTTAACAGGACATGTAGGTTATTACTGAAACAAAAGGCTTGACATCAAAGTTTATGTGGAAGTTTTACAAACATGTAAAACAGCTTTAAGTGAAGCTGAAATGTTCAACCTTCAAATGTGTGTAAATGTTAACATTTACATAGAAACTAAATACAATTTAAAATGAATGAATGAATTTTAAAATCCAGAAGTCTGAGTCTCACCTTCAGGTTTCCTGTGAACACATGTTCTCACCAACAGAACCAGTAACACCAGTAGAGCCACAAAACAGACTAATCCAACAGATGACAACAGAGGTATGAGAGGGGAACCTACAGGAGGTGTGGATGTAGGTGGATGTGTGGATGTAGGTGGAGGTGTGGATGTAGGTGGAGGTGTGGTGGTGTGTTCCCCCAAAATAAAGCAAACACAGTCATTAAGTTGTCGTCACATTGTGAATGTTGAAAGCTGCAGAAACACAGACAGGTGAGTGTGTCACCTGTGACAGTGATCCAGCTGGATGGAGACTCTCCATGACCGCTGATGTCACACTTGTAGAGGCCTTCATCAGACCTGGAAACATGCTGGATGGTCATGTGACCTGTAGGCTGCTTCCTGATGAGGGAGCCATCTTTATAGAAAGCAGCTGGGAGGTTGGAGGGAGTGGTCTTTGTTTTACAGAGCAGAGTGACGTCATCTCCCTCCATCACAGGGAGGACAGGACTCTGCAGGATCACTGATCCACCTCAACACAGAGACAAACTACAGCATTTCATCCATTTACACACCGCTTCATCAACACTAACTCCACACACTCAGCTTACCAGTGACTGTCAGGTTAACCATGTTACTGATGGGACCCTCTCTGGACTCACACCAGTAAACTCCACTGTCATGAGGCATGATCATAGTTATGTTACAGGAAGAACCAGCTGGTTTCCCCCACCCATCTCCACACTGAGTCCTCTGTTGTTTGCTTGTGTTTCTCCTCAGAGTCCATCCAGCAGAGCTTTCGTCCTCCTCACAGCTCAGAGACACAAAGTCTCCATCAAAGAACTGAGAGCTGCTGGGACTCACAGTCAGACGAGCTGTGAGGGTTCAAATGAAAAACTGATGATCTGTTAGACTTTACATTGTGAAACATGAACCCAATCAGGTCATATCAGTGAGCATTTCTCAGGTTTAAACTGTGACAGAAGAAGGTTACTGACCTTGGTCTGTTGTGCAGCTCAGCAGTGAGATCAGAACTAAAGAGAAACGACACTCAGGTTGATTTGAGGTCAGTGTTGGGGAGTAACAGAGTACATGTACCAATGTTACGTATTTAAAATACTAAATATGAGTAACTGTATTCTGTTACATTTACCGTTTAAAAAGGTGGTGTTCAGAATACAGTTACTTTGTTGAAATAAATGGATTACATGGCGGTCTTTTCCTGTTTTATTTGTTAGGCTATGCCCTCTCTATTTTTGGTTTCCATGTGGAAACCCAAACAAAACATGCAATAAGAGGCTCTAAAGGTACGAGATTGTAGATAATGTCCACACTACTGTTACTCATTTTATATTAAGATTTAAACATCTAGTTGGTGTTAGTATGGCGAGTAACCTTCAGTCATAGTAATAAATCACACAGCAATAGTACATTCATGTAGTTGTAAAAAGCATGATGATATCTATAGTAATCCAAAGTATTCAGAATACGTTACAAATACATTTTGGAACATGTAATCTGTAATCTGTAGTGGAATACATTTTAAAAGTAACCTTCCTAACACTGTTTAAGGTGAACATAAAGAACATCTCCACACAAACAGCTGACAAACACACAAACTCGTCTCTCTCTGATGAACCTGCTGATTTTCTATTTAACACCAGCAACATGTTTAAAATATATACAAGTAACAGATAAATAATTAAATCAAAGAAATGTTCCCGCTGTTCACTGCCTACCAGAGAAAACAAAAAAAGTCATCAATCAACAAAAGTCTTATATCAATACAGAACATTGCGGGCAGTGAGTTGAATCTGAACTTCTATAATTTTACACATTTGTCATGTAGAAACTGAGATTTGCTCATTTTCAGTTCGAAAAAATCCATCTGGTAGAAGACTGGGAGTAAGTCTTCAAACAAGTTTTATCCAAAAAGCAGCACTTAATGTGCACTAACTACACTGTGATCATGTACAAAATATCCACTACATTTAAATAACACAGTAAAGTCATGTGTCCACTGTGCAGCTGTGTTGATATAATGAGTGAATGATTTGAGCTTTTCACTGCCTGCTGTGTTTCCTCGACTCCTGAGCAAAGATAAAGAGTCAGGTCAGACCTGCAGTTGGTCCTCGTGGTGTTTTGAACTTGAATTCAGCCTGATTTGTTTTTCATGTCTTCTCCTCCATCATCAGTTATCAGGAGAGCAGACAGTCAAAGTACAAGAATTCAAACAAACACAGAGATTCTACTTACAGAGCAGACACAGCACAGATGTTTCCTTCATCGTCCTTCTCACTCATTTGAGCTTTTTTTTCATTTCTGTCACTGACACCAAGTAAAGCCCGCCCTCTTCCTCTGAGCACCAGCTTTTCTATTGGTTCAAACACAGTGGTGGGAACTAAATTCCAAAATAAGAAAAAAGTGATTAAAAAGTCCTCTAACATTTATCAGTTCCCTCAGATTAAAAGAAATCATAAAATTCAAATGTCCTCTGCTCTCAGTGATCTGTAGTTTGGTTGATGAACAAATCCATTTCCATGTAGTTACGTCCCCCTCAGTGAGAGAGGCAGATATGAGCTGAAACACAGGAATCAAACCAGGGACGCTGCTGTTATGGAGCTGAACTGGAACCATTCAGACACTGAGGCCCTCTGAACACATTTTAATTACAGCTGTGCAGAGACACACCAATGACTGACTGGAACACTATGATTCACATGTTACATTAACACCATCCTCACACATGTCTGACTGGAACACTATGATTCACATGTTACATTAACACCATCCTCACACATGTCTGACTGGAACACTATGATTCACATGTTACATTAACACCATCCTCACACATGTTTATATATGGCCACTAGAGGGAGATGTTGGACTTTAAACACTAACATGGAAACAAGCAGATCATCAGTGATGTTTCATCAGTGTGATGACTCCTCCCACTCTGTTTGTTTCTTCCTTTCCTCTTTCTCATTTCCCATCTTGCATCCTTGATTATTCTCCTCGTGATTTTCAGGATTTTCAAATTTCTCTAATGTGTCCCTGTGAAATGAATGGACCCCACACAGCCTCAGGTGGCAGTTTTGTTGTTTTATTAGGACAATACATCCTTTCTTTATGTTTGGAGGTCAGCTTTTCAGCTGCTTCTCCACTCCTCACTCAGCTACTCTCTCGAGCCCCTGTGTCATTGAAATAGGGACAGTCTGATTACTGAGTGGCAGCAACTCCCCCGCCAGCCACCCTGTCACTGCCCTTAGAGCCCACTGCACCACCCCTCCACTGCAGTGGGCCAGAGACCGCAACCGTGCCACAGTCCCCCTGTCTCCTCTGTTTCGTACCTTTGGCCTGATAGCTTTTAGGTATATGTGTCTGTGATGATGGTGATGATGATGATGATCAAAGACATCAATACAATACAACATAAACTCTCATAGAGGACATAAAGTCGGCGAGATATATGTTTTGAAACAACAAGGAGCAGCAGGCACATCTAGTACACGTAGTGTGGCAGCAAGAAAATGACATACAAGCAGAGCACAGCAGCCAGCACAACACAACTGCTTGTGAGTGCAGCGCATCATGGTGCATCCAATGTGAAAGGGCCTTGACTCACACTGCACTGAAGCAGTACTGTCGCCATCCTCCATCTTTAAAATGTATCACCCTTCCAGGACCTGAAGATTGGTAAAGTAAAACCATGAAACAAATAAGACAAACCCATCTGTTCTCTGATTGGCGTGACACTGACCAATCGGCTGAAAGGAAGGAAAATCTGTCACGGTTCTGGGTCCGTTGGACCCAGTATTTTGAGTTATGGTTTGGTTTAATTTTGACTGATGGATTGTTTTCTTATTCTCTTTTGATGGTGATGATTATTAGTTTCTTGTTCTGTGTTTAAGGATTTGTGGTTTCATGTATTGTTTGAGTTCCATGTGTTTTCTGTCTCTCAGTGTCGAGTCTGCGTTCTTGTTTAGTAATTCTTGTTTCCTGTTTTATTGTGAAAGTCTTTGTCTTATGTTAGTGTGTGCAGCTTGGTTCCCCCCGTCTCGTTAGCCCTGATCTCTCCCAGCTGTGTCTCCCTCCTGTTGTCCATTCCCTGATTACTTCCCTGTGTATATTAGCACTGTGTTTGCGCTTGCTCAGTGTCGCGTTGTACCCTTAGATTATGCTTGTGTGTTTTCGTGTTCAGTATTTTCATGTTCATTGCCATTGCTCAGTTGGTTTGTTTTGTAGTTGTTTTGTTTTCTGCCAGCAAATAAAGCTGAGGTTTTTGAGTTACAGTTCATTGTCTGAGTCCTGCGCTTGGATCCTCCTCTCCGCCTGCCCGCACACAGAGCCCTGACAAAATCAGGTTAAAATTTGTACTTGTAAGTTGAAACTCACACACAAGCAGGAACTTGGTAGAGTTTACAGTAGTTTTTCGATTTGTATCTATAACCAAAATTTAACAATAAAATGTGTAACTTGTGGAACTCTTTTTTTACACACACACAAATTCTCATCTATAGATGCACAAACACAACATTATCAAATATTTTGGTTTGCAAGATTACAAAACTCACTTCACAACTACACGTCTAATTTACAAATACAAAATATTTATGAGCACAATTGGAGCCCATAGAGCTGCTCTGGATGTTTTACATGTACTGGGTCAGTTCATCATGTTCACTGTTTAATAACTAAATGTCACAAATATTTGATTTATTTCACTTTCTGTAAAATTAACAGTGTGATAGTTGTTAGCATGATTCTCGACACATGCAGACAAAATTCATCAATATTATCCAACATTTAATCCACATTATCAAGTTAGCGTATCTTACACAGACAGAAACACTTCACTAAGTCCAGAAATGTTTCAAACCTCAGTATATGAGAAAAATCCACAGTGTTAATAACAAACACACAGAGATATCAAACCTACATTTAAAATGAGAGGAGAACATGATCACCACTTGACTTTTCTTCTGAATATTTTTTAAACCCTTTATTTAGAGAAGGAAACACGAGGAGCTGAATTCCGTCAGGTTTGTTATTTCAGCTTGTTTTATTGTCACTGTTCACAAAGAAATCTGAAAAAAATTAAATTATTCTGTTGAGGATTTTAGAGTGTTTTCAAGTAAAGACCAACTAGCTTCCTTCTTTCTTCTATTTGACAAAGAGAAACATCTTCAGGACTGAAAAAATTACTTGGATTTAAATCATCTGCAGACCTTTATCTATTTTTACAGCATTACCTATGGTGAGGCAAAAGGTGGTAGGAAGGTAAAGAATATATGCCACACTGATGCTATCAGACTTTACGTAACCAGTCCAAAGGATGTACAACAGCCCAGATGAGCAAACAGTCACTGCTCAGTGTGACCAGGATCGTCTGAGCTCCGTCCTGAACCTGAACAGCTGTTCACCAGAATCCTGCCACTTTCAGAGAAAGTGAAGCTGTGATCAGTGTCAGTGTGTTACTTTATTACAAAACACTAAAATGTTACTTTGTGTCTCTGAGGGTTTCTGTCACATGCGAGTGTGTTCTCACAGCAGATCATTGAGTCGTCCTCAGAGCTTCTTGAATCTGTAAAAACTGGAATCACAGGCTGTAGAATCACAGAGCAGCTGACTGGTGTCCTCTAAAAGTTTCACCTACAACATTCAGTTAAAGAGGAAAAACTCTGATCTGAGACATTGAGACATTGATGTCACATGTTTTACTCTCTCCACACTCAAAGACCTTCAGAGTGTCTGATTTAAACATCTTCAGGCTCTGACCTCAGAGGAGGGACCAGAAGGAAACTGTCAGATCATCAGTGTGATCATTATTGTCTAAACTTCATTAAGCAAACCTGAATAAAGATGTGTGTGTCCATTAAAGCCTGAAAATGTTGGTGTTTTAGAACTCGACATGCAAAGTGAGGTCAAGAAAACAATGATTAACAACTGAATCGAATATCCATGATTATGTATTATCGGAAACTGAGATGAAAATCAGACATTATTGATCTTCTGGAGAAAATTCACAAAAATATTCAAATAGTTTCTTCTTCTCCAACAATGGTTTTTGTTTTCTTCAAAACAAAAAAAAGTGTCTGTGTAACAATGGTTTACTGTGTGAGATGTACTGTGTGTAAAGATCCAAAAGGTGGCAGCAGAGGAGCTTCTGTTTGTCCAAGAACACCTTATGGTTTTTGTCTGACGTTTGACATTTAAGATTACAGGAGGAAAAAAGAAAATATTTAAGTTTATAGGAAATGAATCTGTTTAGAGTCGTGCAATGTGAACAGGATGGACTCTGGACTCTAAGATGCTGCTGCCTCCATTTTCTTTCAGGCCTGAAATGCAGACTTATAGAAAGTGTCCTTAAAGGGCTCAAAACATCTGTCATTACTTTCTGTGTGACAGCAGGACAGCACTGATCCCTCAGGGCTCACTTAGTGGACCATGTTCACAATCTGATCGCAGTTTTCAGTTCCAGATGAGAAACAGAGATTTTATCGTAGCCAGTTAAAAATAAATAAATAAAAACGCCATTACAGTCATCAAACATACATCATACAAACACACATGTCAGTTGTGATCATTTAAATGATTTGCCTAATGCAGGGATGCTGTGAAGTGATCCTGAATGACGCTAAAGCTTTTATCCGGTGTGTATTTGTTATAATCAGTCATGTCCAAAACCAAGACTTATTAAATATGTTTCTGCCACGAATCCAGATTATTCCTCATTAATTTATTATAACCTCTTAGTAAAAAATGGGCTGCAAACCTATTTTGGCATCAAATACTTTAAAGGCTGGCTTCCAGTTTTCTTGTATTATGTGTCTTTGGTTTGCAGCCATTGGAGGACTCTGGTCCAGCCCACCAAACCTCTCACTCTCTCTAGTGTGGAGTTACAGACCTGTTCTCTCACTCAGAGACTTTCAGCTTCATCTGAACCGTAAAGGTTAATCTCATATAGTCTCGTCTGAAGCTCAGATTCTCAGTTTAACACTGCTGACATTAGCACATCAGCACATCAGCACATGATCTATAAAACCTTCAAGCAACTCAAAGAAGTCCAGACGCTTTTCTTTCCAAGCTCCTTAGACTATAAAACCTGATGATGTCATCAGGCTGACGTCACCATGATGTGACAAACACATGATAAAACATCAGTTTTAGTAGAGCCCTCTTGTTCTCTCCTGTAGTCTGAGTGTAGCCATGATAACAGTGAGACAGCACTGCCACCATGAGGCCAAACTGGAGCATTGCAGGTAACAATTCTCAGCCTGAAAAATGTTGGAACATCAGATTTGTTTTTATCAGGAGTTAAAGGCAGTAATTAGGCTCCAACCTAGTGCAGAGGGTACATCTGATGTTAATAAAAGCCTTTCTATGCAGCCTTGAATAAATATCTATGTAATATCAGCGCTTTATGCTCGAGTTGAAAAGCGCTTTATGAAACTGGTCCATTTACCATATTTAATGATTTTGGGATGAGACAAACTCCAGGCTTCACATCTGAACCAGCTAAATGTCACTATTTGACTTTTTTATTATCACAGTAGATACCAAACATACATCTGTACCAAAACTGAATTCAGTTAGCTGTTAGCTTGTTTTTGTGTAATATATACTATTGGTCATTTTTATGTGTCCCATGATTGATAATCAGTCGGGAAAAGATGGCAGTCACTGGACATAGTGGATTTATGGGCTAAAGACACAATTTATAGGCTGACTGTGTGGATGCTGAGGGTGTAGCTGTCTGACATTCTGATTTTTCTGTTTGTCACAGTCGACATTTTGTTGGAGATGATGAATTTGAATATGAAATTGCTTTCAAATTTTGACAAATTTGACAAAATATAGTTCAACATGAGTTTTAGAATCCAAGGTTACAGACTTTGTCTCATCTGATTACAAATTTAACTTAATAGTTGAGAGCAGTGAGCTCAGTTAAGTCCAAGTATAGAGTATTTAAGTCGAATGGACTGAGAAATCTCAGTGCGGACCATCTGTAAACAGAAGCTCTGTAATTATAATGTTTTCTTCTAATCTTTAGTTTTTATTTTTATTTTGAACATTAGCATGCATTATACAAATGTATTTGCCAATTGAAATACAATAAAATGGAATGACGTTTATTTTCAGTTTTAGGGCACAAACTGGTTAATAACCAGAGTGAACACAGTGATGTCTTACACTATAAAGTTTGTGAGGTGAGCCGCCCTAAAAAGTCTCAAAGGAGCAACTGGGTCAGTCTTAAAGCAGTGATTGGTTTGTGGTTTGTCCTGGTCCCTGCTCATGTTCTGTATTAAGGGCTCATTTTTCCTTTTTCCTTGTTGTTGGTCTTTGTTTGTCTCATTTGTGGTAATTGTGTGTGTGTGTGTGTGTGTGTGTGTGTGTGTGTGTGTGTGTGTGTGTCAGATCTCAAAAGTAAATGAAACAACATGTTTCATTTTCATTTCTGTGTGCATGAAAGACCAGCCACCAGTAATTCTACAGTGTTTCTGTTTTTACTATTAGACAAACTAAACAACAGGAGAGTCACACATGGACTGTTTATCTCCTGAAAATAAACAATGTTAGATGGGGAGGATGTGGGTTGCATGAAGTTTGAAGGGCAGGCAAGAAGGTGACTGAAGTAGAGTAACTACAAAAGTATTGCGAGTGACAGTGTGGGAAAGTGGTTATGATGTAAAGAGCAGAAAGAAACTAAACACCTGTGAAAAGAGGCAGATGACTGACTACAGATCTGCCTTATTGAACTTTGGACTAAATGAGAAAAAGAATAACTCATCTTTAGCTGCTTCAAGTAAATAGTGGAAGAGACTGCTGTCGTTGTAGAGTCAGTGCCTGGTATATTCAATTAGGAGAGTTTTAAGCCTAATCTTGAAAGTAGAGATAGTGTCTGTCTCCTGAATCCAAGCTGGAAGCTGGTTCCACAGAAGAGGGGCCTGGAAACTGAAGGCTCTCCCATGATGTATGTAGTTTTTCTTATTCACTCGCTCTGTGTTTATACACCTCTCTGCATTTAATCATTAGTTACTATGTATCTCTTGCTCTCTTCCACAGTGCCTCCTTCCCATCAACCTCAACCAGTCACAGCAGATGGCTGTCCCCACCTGAGCCTGGTTCTGCCAGAGGTTTCTACCTTTACAAATGGAGTTTTTCCTTTTAACTCTGACTAAATGCTTCCTCGTGTGGGGTCCTTAAATTGTTGGGCTGTTCTTTGTATTATTGTTGGATTTTTATCCAACAACATAAAGTGTCTTGAGGCGAATGCTTTTGTGATTTGGTGCTAGACACATAAAATTTAATTGCTAACATCAGAATGAATTAAACTGTATAAATTCAAATGATATATTCATTCTGTGGGATTTTTTGGCACCTCGTGAACTACCCACCTTACTGGTGGTAACACACACTGTAACTGGGAGACACCAGTGAACGCTCAATTAAGGCATACTGCACCCAGGAATAACAACATATAGGTGAATTGATGCTTGGCCACATTTATACATGGGATGGTGTTTAGGGGAAATGGAGACGCACGTAACACAGCAGGGATAAATCGGGAATAACTAGACAGGGGAAGTAAGACTAAACACAAGACAGAGACAAGAGGCCACCAAAACAAAACCTGAACTGAGACACACGAGCTTGACACTGACAAAACCATAAACACATGAAGACAAGAGTAACTTAACATTAGAGTGTTTTAACAGGTCCTCCATCCACTTGTGGAACACTGAAAGTGAACTACAGTGAAAAGCAAAATGGAGCTGAAAACAAAAGAACACATAATGTCAGCATAACATTAAATAATCCATATACAAACAGAACTATAAAGTACAAAACTGAGAAATGCTTGGTGAACTGACCGAGGACAATGTCATCATGTCATTTTTTTAATATCACATTTGATGGCCCTGATGTGCAGATAGTCCCATCTTACAAATACCAGGGAATCAAACTGGGTGACAAGTCAGAGTTGTCTGCCCACAAGCCCACTGTCTACAAAAAGGGTCGAGGGTGGCTTTACTTCCTACAGAGCCTTTGGTTGTTCAGTGTATGCAGTGGTCTGCTGATCTTCAATCAGTCTGTTTTTTCAAGCTGGAATGAGGGCATGAAAGAAAAGGATGTAAACAAACTAAAAGTCATCAGGAAGGCAGAGTCTGTTGTTGATGTGATGCTTCCACCCTGGAGGAGGTGATCAGTGACAGACTGCTGGTAATCAAGAACAATGACTCACTCCCCCTCCATAACACACGAGACAATCTGAAGAGTATTTTCAGCACCAAAATTCCTCTAACCCTGCTCTCTGAGGGAATGACACATGAGGGTTTTCCTTCCTGCTGATATTAGACGCTTTCATTCATCCACTTGTGTCAGACGCACATATTGAATTGGTAAAAACAGAATTTACTGCACTTTGTGACTGTCTATGCTACAATGTTTACTTGCACATTTGAACACTTATATTATCTGCTATATCCTCAAAACATTAGTGTAAATACTTGTGTCTCAATGTTTATTGTCATATCTCTATATTAATCTATTTATAGCTCCATTCCCTCACTTCATTGTATACCATTGCTTTGTTGTCTGTTGTATGTATGCTGCGATGCATACTCAATTTCACTCTAGGATTAATACAGCTTCTCAGATTCTGATTCTGATGTGGGATATGAATATATTTGGCAAACATAATGAACTCTGGAGGAATACATTCTTCTCTGAGGTGCATAATAGCTCTCAACAACACGGTTTTTAACATTCCTAAAATACTCAACATAATAGTAAATGTTTTAAAAAAATTATTCTACATATCTTGGGGTCACTCTATCACAAAACACTGAGAATCTATATAAACATAATTAGGTCGAACTAGACAAAGAAATTCAGAGCGATTTGGACAGGTGGGCTACCCTTCCATTAGACATTGGTTTATGAATAGAGATCATAAAAATAACTGTCCTACCCCGACTTCTCTTCCTCTTTCAGTCACTAACCATTGAAATACCTGAAAAACAATTCAGACTATGGGACAAAATCATTTCCAAGTTTATATCGAATGATCACAGACTGAGAATCAAATTTGAAAAACTGCAAATAAGTAAGGATTAGGGGGGTTGGGACTCCCAAACTTTAAGGGATATTTTCATGCTGCACAAATTAGGCATGTAATTTGTTGGTGTGACAAAGATTATGTTGCTAAATGGAAAAATTGATAAAAATCAGTACAAGGAAGACAAGTTCAAAGTCTTATTGGAGACAAAGGAGAAGCAATGAGTGTAGTTACAC
>NW_027052206.1:0-43648 GCF_036321145.2 Pelmatolapia mariae | reverse complement strand
CAACTGTTGCCTTTGATAGCTGTAATAAATAACCCTACCAGGAGCAAGACCCAGGACAATGTCAGTGACCCTCTATGATCAGTCACTCTGTGATTAATTTAGTTGTTGGAGCGAGTCCATGAGGAAGAGGCAGAAAGACAACAGGACATCCTCCTGTACTCGCTGCTCTGCAGCTCAGTAACATTAATGATGTTAAACAGCGGGAGGTTTGAATAAAAAACAACAGCATGATGTTTTGGTCACAAATACATGACGTAGTAAGTAATCATCATCTTTGCTTCTGTTTCTGATATAAACTGTGCTGTTAAAGGTTTTAATGGTCCTGAATTTAAAGAGTGCAGACTGCAGCAGATCCTCTCTCTGATCACCAGAAGAATAAAAACTAGGAGACGACTTCAACACGATTCATCTGCACCTTTAAACAACTTCCTCATAATAAAACAATTAATGAAGAATGTATGATTGTATGATTATAATCAGATGATCTTGTAAAACTTTACCATGTGTCTTATGTAGAGATTAAATTTGTTGTGCAGACAATAAAAACAGCAGGAGTTTTGTCTTGTACAGTTTGTCACTTTAGGTGTGAACAAGCTGTTTTCACACCATTTAAAGCCGAAGTCAAACTGCAGATAAGATCAGCTCACCTCTGTGCTGTGGTTAAAACAAGCTGCTCCTGTCTTCATGCACAGAACATGACCCAGACCTGTGTTTATGCAGCAGCAGCAGCAGGCCACAGCATCACCACATCAAAGTCCCACACCCAACAACCAGAGTACAACACAGTATGACACAGACAGGCTGGGTCATCAGAGTTAATGTCATGGTCCTCAGGTGTCCTCAGGTGACCTTTTGTGTTTTGGTTAATTAATATTCTTTGATTTATTGCGATTCATGGTTCTGCTTCTCTTGGTTATGCTTTGGTAGTTTCTAGTCCCTCGCTTTCTGTTACTGTCTCCCCAGTCGGCTATGTTCCCATGTCTGTTTCTTCCCTGGTCGCAGTTTCAAGCCCACGTCTTAGTGCATGTCTTATGGTTCCTGTTTTATTTTGATATGTTTCCATGCTGTTTCTCATACCTTAGCCTCTGTGTATTTAGTCCTCTGTCTTCCTCTGCCTGTTGCCGTGTTGTCCTATGTTGCTGCGTGTGGTTTCCTGTGTTCCCTGGGTTTCCTCACACCTGGTTTCTTGTAACTAGTTTCCCAGTTTCTTCGGCCATTTCTCAATTCTCAAGTACGCAAGTCCTTACTCGCGTTCTCGCTAGTCTGGACTTAATCTGGACGAAGTTCGCACAGGAGTCCGGACTTTCCAAGAATGCAGCGTGATCATTCTACAGGGTGGGCCATTTATACGGATACACTGTAATAACATGGGAATGGTCCTGTTTGTGGCACATTAGTATATGTGAGGGGGCAAACTCCTCAAGATGGGTGGTGACCATGGTGGCCATTTAGAAGTCGGCCATCTTGGATACAACTTTTGTTTTTCAATAGGAAGAGGGCCATGTGACACATCAAACTTATTGGTAATGTCACAAGAAAAACAATGGTGTGCTTGGTTTCAATGTAACTTTATTCTTTCATGAGTTATTTACAAGTTTCTCTTTGTTCACAGCCATTGACATGTCGAAGAGGTTAACATGTGAGGAGCGGATCGAAATTGTGTTGATATCTGGTGAACGCAGTAACCGGGTCATTGCAGCAGATTTCAATGCAAGACACCATACCAGACCACCCATCTCCCATGCTACAGTTAGCAAACTGCTTGCTAAGTTTCGTGAAACTGGTTCAGTGTTGGATTTGCCAAAATGTGGACACAAGAAAACTGTCACTAATGAAGAAACATCAGTGGCTGTCCTAGCTTCATTCAGCAACACAGCGTAGCACTCGCCGCATGTCACTGGAGAGTGGCATTAGTCGAACATCCCTTCGGCGGATATTAGCTACTCACAAATGGCACCCTTACAAACTCCAGCTACTGCAGCATCTCAACGAGGATGACCCAGATCGGCGCACAGAATTTGCAGAATGGGCAAAACAAAAATTGGAACAGGACCCTCAGTTCACGCAGAAGATTTTGTTCAGTGATGAGGCAAACTTTTATGTGAATGGTGAAGTTAACAAACAAAACCACCGCTATTGGTCTGACACTAACCCACGTTGGATGGATCCCTCCAAGACTGTTGGCACAACAAAAGTGATGGTTTGGTGTGGTATATGGGGTACAACGATAGTGGGTCCATTCTTCATCAATGGAAACCTCAAGGCCACTGGATATTTGAAATTGCTACATGATGATGTGTTTCCCTCTTTATGCACTGAAGCTGGCACGTTCCCTGAGTTTTTCCAGCAAGATGGTCACCACCACATTATGGGTGCCAGGTCCGAGAATCCCTAGATGAACAGTTTCCTGGAAAGTGGATTGGTCGTCGTGGGCCAGTTGAATGGCCCCCAAGGTCTCCAGATCTGACCCCCTTAGACTTTTATCTTTGGGGTCATCTGAAGGCAATTGTCTATGGTGTGAAAATACGAGATGTGCAGCATCTGAAACTATGGATACTGGATGCCTGTGCTGGCATTTCTCCTGCGGTGTTGCTATCAGTGTGTGAAGAGTGGGAGAAGAGGGTTGCATTGACAATCAAACAATTCAATTCAATTCAACTCAATTTTATTTATAGCGCCAAATCACAACAAAAGTTGCCTCAAGGCGCTTTATATTGTACAGTAGATACAGAGAAAAGCCCAACAATCATTTGACCCCCTATGAGCAAACACTTCACGGTCACCTGGTCCAGCCCTAACTATACGCTTTAGCAAAAAGGAAAGTTTGAAGCATAATCTTGAAAGCAGAGATAGTATCTGTCTCCTCAATCCAACCTGGAAGCTGGTTCCACAGAAGAGGGGCCTGAAAACTGAAGGCTCTGCCTCCCATTCTACTTTTAAATACTCTAGGGACAACAAGTAAGCCTGCAGTGTGAGAGCGAAGTGCTCTAATAGGGTGATATGGTACTACAAGGGGGGGGGGGGGGGGTGGGGGGATTAAACTCTTAAAGTAAGTACTGAATATTATGTCACTTATTTATGTGCAAATGTTTAATAACGAAGAACATTAAAATATTACTGTTGGTCACATTTCGGCAAAGTTATGTGACATTAATGATGTTTGTACTTTCAGCGGTAACTTGGTTTTAAAACCTTTACTTTAAAATATACGCCGTTCAATAGTCGACCTTAATCTTACAGAGAATGTGATGATTTTATGGGTAATTAAAGTCAGTCATATATCCACAAACACAACAAGCTGAAAGTCAGTGATGCTGCTCGGTTTGCAGTCCTGAATATCACGGCACAAGCAGGATTCACTGCACTGTTAATGTTAGCTATGTTATAGTGCTGCCTCTGTTCGGTGGTGTTGAGCCAAACGGACTTTAACGTGTGTTTGAACGAGCTGACGGTTCACTCGTTAAGCTGAAAGAAAGATGCTTTAATCACAGGAGTCACACATGTGCCCACTGGACCATCTGGGAACTCTTCTTGTTTAGCACTCGTAATAACACAAACACTAAATCTTCCTTCTCTTGTGCTGTTTTGTAGCAGTGTATACACCTGAGACTGTCACCTGTCTGTCTGTCCTGCACTCTCTCTCTGTTTCTTTCTCTCTGATTGTGGAATAAAAGTATGAACATGTATTTATAAGTTACACTTGTGTTTGAATCCTGCAGCTTATCACACATTTGATTTCCATGTGTGACGACTGCAAGTGTCCAGAGTGAGGACAGACTGAGGGACCCACTGCTGCACATCATCTGTGAGGCTTTGCACCCCTGATGATCCACCAGGACAAACTCAGCAGTGTGTGAGGAAGAGGAGGAGGAAGAGCCAGCAGCAGCTGACAGATGGAGAGAATAGACAGACTGTTCCTGTTTGTGAAGGACTGCTAGAAAAGTTTAACATAACTAACTGTCTGTCCTGAATCAGACTTATTAGGTAATGTTCACATAATTTTATCATTCCAGTGTTTTCAGTGTGGGAGAAAGTACTCAGGGCCTTCAAGTTACACACTATGAAAGGCAGCAACAAGTTTAATATTCAGAAACCTAAAGTATGTATCAGCAGCAGAATGGAGCTAAAAATAAATGTTTGTTTCAGTTCTATGAAGCTTTGAGTATTTTGGATTAGTAGCACTGCTGTGTTTGTTGCATCATATGGCTGTAATTGTTTATATGCTTTATATATTCTGAGGTAAGTTGATCTATAGTGTTACATCATATTACATATACAATATTTGTCTCTTATATATAATACATCTATATATACACTGTCAAAGATACTTGTCTTTGAGTGAAGATTTAAGGTGATAGGAAATATAAACAAATGCAACTTGAATCTTTACTGAAGCTCAGTATTTGACAGTTCAAGTTCACTGCTGTAATAAATAATAATGATTAATATAATAGTAACTTTAATATTGGCCATATTATATTTTCATTACCAAAGTGAGATGACTTTAGTCTCATGAGCAACATTAGCTGATTGTTATTTACTAACTAATCTTAAATGACTGTTCAGTACAGAAATGAAGGCCAACAATCATGTTTTACAGTCCTGTGGTCTCAGCCTCAGATACTCAACTAATCAAACAAAGATCATATAAAAACAAACAGATGAACAAAAGATTTTCTCCTTCATTTCTGTCAAACAATGCTGTATGAAACGTTTCCAGCTGTTAGTATCATGGTTGCTAGGCAACCTGGGCAGCGCGACGGAGGCGATACCATCCCATTTCACAAGCTTACAACCCTCGCACCTAAGGCCTTCTCGCTCTTCGAGGACACGGCCCACGTTGACCGTGAAGGGCGTGGGATACAGCCACTTACTCACCCCCTCCCTCCCGGATCACAGCTTCTTCTTCTTCTTCTTCTTCTTCTTCTTCTTCTTCTTCTTCTTCTTCTTTTCTCCTTCTTCTTCTTCTTCTTCTCCTTCTTGGTTGGCAACCAATGTTAAGGAGCATTACCACCCCCTGGCTCACAGCTCAGTGGACATTTCAATGACAAAATTTGTATTTGACACTGAGAGGAATTGAGGGGTTATTTTTCATTTATTTTCATTTTTATCAGTACATTTTACTATTTCCAGTTTCATTATTTTGTTATTGCTATTGCACCATGATTAAGTAACAAGCATTTGCATTGATGCATTTATTGGTATTACCTTAAAGTTTGCATTAATTTCAGGTTAATTTTTATTTACTTAATTTACTTTATTTACAGGTGTCAGTATAATTAAATGGGGATTTGTCATTGTAAGTGTACCTATGATTACTTTACACATATTGCATTTTGTGCCTTTAAAGGAGTTGTGGCTCAAAAAGTCGTCTCTTGAGGGTTAAAAACTTTTGGTTAGCGTTATGATTAGCCAATCTACTGTGAGGATGACATGAGTTATTGAAGGATTGCACATGCTTACAATACATTTGTATTCTGTTTTTTTTATTATTTTTATCTATGTATACCTTTTATTAAGTTTTAAGTAGTGGTATTAGATTGAAACATTTGTTTAATACATTTTTATACATTTTACATACAAGTTAAGATCAGCATACACAGGAGGGCCTCAGCCTGGTTACATAAGCAGAAAGGTCAAATGAGGTGCGAGGTGAAAGGAACACATGCACAGACATACACGCACCCACATGCGCACAGAGATAGTAGTGGGTTTATTTTTGTAGGGGAAAGGTTAAGCATGTTCGCTAGGCTTGTGGTTTTTCTGTGGGTGTACGTGAGGGTTTGATGAAGGTACAGGATGTCTAACAGCTATGTTGGGGGGGTGATTGCGGGCCCTGCACCTGGATGAAGATGGGAGCTCATGTTCTTTTAGAATGTGTCAAAAGGTTAACTGGGGGGTTTGTGGTTTTGATTTTGCGTATGCAAGTATTGTGTCTGCTTAGTGTATGAAGGGGTGATGTATTCACCCGACCCTATAAAACCTTTGGTCTGTTCACTGTCAGGGAGACACACCTTTGATATTCTGCAGGGTGTGCCTCCCACACGTGTGCTTTTCATTAAAATCAACGCTTGAATTCATCTTCTGGACCAGTGTGGTTACTTGCATTCCGCCTGTGTTTTCTTCCCAATATTTTTGAACCCTAACAACACATTTGAGGAAAATACAAATAAAATAAAATAAAAATAAATAAAATAAATGTTCCCTTTGGAAATCTTATTTTTTTGCTCCTTTTTGCTCTTTAAAATATTTGTTTTTCTTTTTCAGTCACTCATCTTAGCAGTAGGAGTTACATGAAAAGAGAAACAAATTAAGTTTGAGTGAAAATGTACATTTTTTGCACTCTCTGGTCAACTGACTCAGTGACTCAAATGACTCAAAAAACCCGATTCACTTTGGTGAGTGACTCATTCAAACTCGATTCAGGAAAAAGAATCAAATTTACCATCACTATTTTTCTGTGCTTTCTCTCCCTCTCTTTGGTCATCTGACCCATTGTCATCTCCTCCTTTCTCTTGCCCAAGCTCTACACCTCTTCTGTCACCACCTTCACTCTCTTCTGCACCTCCTCTGTCGCCTCCTCTCTCTCCTCATCTCTCCTTCCTTGTGTCCCTCTTCGATCATCTGCTCTGCAAACCTGTTGAACCTGATATAAAAAAGCTCAGTTATTGTTTAAATGGTCTGACAGAGAATGCATGTTCCCTTACCAAGAAGTTGGAACGCATTTGATAAACTTTTTTCCTTTCCTGGGTATAATTAGCAATTTCCTTGTTATAACACCTTGAAATGTGCCTACATCTGAGGAATTCAATTCAATTCAGTTTTATCTATCTATCCATCCATCCATTCGCTTCCGCTTATCCTTTTCAGGGTTGCGGGGGGTACAGATACAGAGAAAAACCCAACAATCATATGACCCCCTATGAGCAAGCACTTTGGCGACAGTGGGAAGGAAAAACTCCCTTTTAACAGGAAGAAACCTCCGGCAGAACCAGGCTCAGGGAGGGGCGGGGCCATCTGCTGCGACCGGTTGGGGTGAGAGAAGGAAAACCAGATAAAGACATGCTGTGGAAGAGAGACAGAGGTTAATAACAGCCTACGTCAGCCTACGTCTATTGCAGCACAACTAAGGGAGGATTCAGGGTCACCTGGTCCAGCCCTAACTATATGATTTAGCAAAAAGGAAAGTTTGAAGCCTAATCTTGAAAGTAGAGATAGTGTCTGTCTCCTGAATCCAAACTGGAAGCTGGTTCCACAGAAGAGGGGCCTGAAAACTGAAGGCTCTGCCTCCCATTCTACTTTTAAATACTCTAGGAATAGCAAGTAGGCCTGCAGAGCGAGAGCGAAGTGCTCTAATAGGGTGATATGGTACTACAAGGTCATTAAGATAAGATGGGGCCTGATTATTTAAGACCTTGTATGTGAGGAGCAGGATTTTGAATTCAATTCTGGATTTAACAGGAAGCCAATGAATGGAAGCCAGAACAGGAGAAATCTGCTCTCTCTTTCTAGTCCCTGTCAGGACTCTTGCTGCAGCATTTTGGATTAACTGAAGACTTTTCAGGGAGTTTTTTGGACATCCTGATAATAACAAATTGCAGTCGTGGTTTGTGGTTTTTAGGTGTATAGATTGAAGTTCTCTGGTGACCTGTAATCATTTGTCTTTGGCACCAAATGACTATTACTTCAGTTTTGTTTTTGTTTAGCTGGAGAAAAATTGTGGCACAACCACTCATTAATTTCCTCAATGCATTTACCAAGAGCCTGTACAGGGCCTTGGTCTCCTGGTGACATTGTGATATATATTTGTGTGTCATCTGCATAGCTGTGATAGTTTATTTTGTTGTTCTTTATAATCTGTGCCAGTGGGAGCATGTAAATGTTAAACAGAAGGGGTCCCAAGATGGAACCTTGGGGAACTCCACATGTGATACTTGTCTGCTCAGATGTGAAGTTACCTATTGATACAAAGTATTTCCTGTTTTCTAAGTATGTTTTGAACCAGTTTAGTACAGTTCCTGAGAGACCTGCCCAGTTCTCCAGTCATTTGAGTAATATGTTGTGGTCAACTGTATCAAATGCTGCACTGAAATCCAGTAAAACTAAGACTGACATGTTTCCACTGTCTGTATTCAGACATATGTCATTAAACACTTTGGTCAGAGCGGTTTCAGTGCTGTGGTTCTGTCTAAAACAATCAGATCATTGCAGCCTTCAGGATCTCCAAGTATCAACATGCTGTTTTTGTTTCCTCCTGAATTAAATATGTTTACTGTTAGATTTAATTCAGAGTCGGCTGTTTAAATAAGAACAGCATATTTTACATTAGGTGAAATATTCAGGTTCAGCTATACTGACAGCTCTCCAAGTAAGACTTAACCATAAAACGGTCCAGTTATGAAGCTGAACTTTAATCTGAGCCAAACCGATTTACTCAGGAACAAATCAAACACTGAAATAAACCAAACATAAACATCCATCCATCCATCTATCCATTCGCTTCCACTTCTTATCCTTTTCAGGGTTGCGGGGGCGCTGGAGCCTATCCCAGCTGTCATAGGGCGAGAGGCGGGGTACACCCTGGACAGGTCGCCAGTCTGTCACAGGGCTAACACATAGAGACAGACAACCATTCACACTCACATTTAGATTTGATTTAGACTAATCAATTAACCTATCCCCACTAAGTGCATGTCTTGTGGGAGGAAGCCGGAGTACCCGGGGAGAACCCACGCAGACACGGGGAGAACATGCAAACTCAGGACCTTCTTGCTGTGTGGCAACAGTGCTGTCATGGGGCAGCACGGTAGCACGGTATATAGGTTATCCAAGTCTTATATGAAATACAAGTTATCTAAGTGACTTATATATCATGTTTAACCTGAGTAGTGAAAGACCGCGGGAGGGTTGAAAACGATGTGCCAGGAGTTCGCTGTTCTTGCCGACTCTAGAGAGCCTCGACCTCCCGGTCTGCTATGCAGCTGGTGGGTAACAGATGCCCCCGAAAACGTCTTTTGGAAATATATGATATCTTGATAAATCGAGCAGATATTTGAAGTTTACACAGCTACATTCTCACCTGAAAAATATGTTAAAAGTTTATTTTGTGACCCAGAAAGAGTAATATTGAAAAGTTTTTAGCTGCGCTCTTCGGCCATTGCTGTGTTTGAGTTTTGGAAGAAATGCATTCTGGGATATTTGGCTGCACCAAGTCCACACAAATCACCACTGATGCATGCTCGATAAAACAGGAGGAGCCAGAACACATCCGGGAATTTTGAGCGTACTTGGCTTGACTGAATTGGAACAGTACTTGGTCTCCGACTGATGATGTGTAAGCATATTGAGATACAGCCTTAGTTCCTAGTTTCCCATGTTAGGTTTTTGTTTCCCAATACTTTGATAGAGGCAGCTTTATTTTTGTAACACATACACTGTTACCCCTTTAGTGTTTTAGTCCTGCAGGTGGGTCATACCTCTGCCTGCCACAGCAACACATTCAGTTCAATTCAATTTTATTTATATAGCACCAAATCACAACAGTTGCCTCATGATGCTTTACATTGTAAGGTAGACCCTACAATAAGAGTGCTACTCTGTAGTAAACTACACAGTGGTTTGGACCCAGAAGCAGGGTTCATCACGTCATCACTTAACAACAGAATTGTCCGAAAGTCTCCTTATATTTCAGTCGCATCGCTATAAGTGCAATGGTAATGTCTGCCGATAAGTTCCACTTTGTTCTTACTGTTTGCTGCGGTGATGACGTCACATGCTTTTACGAAGGTCCTGCCATATCACGAGTCCGAGAAGCACTAGGCATGTTTTTTCTCCATGAGTGCAGGGGAATAGCGATCTCCAGCCGTGTGCGTTCCTGCGCAAATGTGAGTCAAAATCCCTCCAGTTCTATGAGTCCATTTCCGCTTATAGCACGGGTTGTACTTTGACGTTAATTACAGGAGGTTTATGCAAGGAGATTTATAGAGATTGGTAGAGGCATGTGACTTACCAACGTAGCCTTTGTTGCGGGTTGGATCTGTGCACCGCAGTTGGGTTATTTAGCCACTAGAGGGCGCTGAAGACCATGTAATTGCTGACATTTCCTAATTTTGGGGCATTAGATCTTTTCTGTTGCCTGAGCTATGCAGATATTCTTGTTTCCTGCCTGTTTAAATGGAATTGTGGGACTTATGTCAGAGCATTCGGCTGATTATTTGTGTTACAGTGCATTATATTGGCGAGATGTTGGGAAGTGATGATTGTTATATTTACATGTCATAATTGTTTCTCCTTGTTTCTTGTTATTCAGAACCATACGCCTGTCCGCCCCTCCCACACTTGTTAAGTATGCCTACTGCTGTACTGTTGAGCTGCTGTTAACTTCCATTAAAGTATATCCGGCCATCACTCTCTGTGCCCCACTCTCTGACCGGACTTTAAGTCCTGAGGGAGCTATCATCCCAGCATCCCAGAGATAACTCTCTAACAAGATTAGTGGTCATAGTAAGCAAGTCTGAGGCTACGTCCACACGTACACGGGTATTTTTGAAAACTAACTTTTAAAAAATAATCCTGTCCACACGTAGACACAGAAATGAAGGAAAACGCTGCTAGGAACATGCCAAAGCAACAGGTGGCGATATATTCCTAACCGTGTAGAAATGTTGGCCAATCAGAAGTCTAGAAGCCTCGGTAGGAAATAGTAAACAAAGATGGGGCATAGAAGCACAACCGAGTCGTATGTGTGGAGGGACAGTAACTGTGTGTGCATATGTAAGCATTTAAACACTGCAGAGAGGACAATTAACAGTAACAGTATTATAGAAATTCATTTCACCGAAACAATAACGTGGCGCACAGTGTGACGTCAAAAAAGGCGCACACCTTTGACGCTGCGTTTTTTCCGTTTTTCTCGTCCACACGTAAATGCAAAAACGGAGTTTTCGAAAATATCCACCCTGGCAGGTGTTTTTAAAAATCTCCGTTTTCAGTGACCGAAAACGCCGGTTTTTCAAAAATACCCGGGTACGTGTGGACGTAGCCTCAGTATCAACTATGAAGAGAAGACTTAATGTCTTAGTGACCCCTGACCTTTACTGACCTCTGTCCTTCTGTTGCAGGTCTGTGTGTGTGCTGCTGTCTGCACGGACTGTTTCTGCAGGTGAGTTGATGGAAGTGAAAACAATCAGTGAGACTCCAACAAGAACACAAATACACTTACTCTGTGTGTGTGTGTGTGTGTGTGTGTGTGTGTGTGTGTGTGTGTGTGTGTTTCTTCATCAAATCAAATCAAATCAAAATTTATTTATATAGCACATATTAAAAACAACAAAGTTGACCATAGTGCTTCACAGTCAGTAAAAGCATGAGACAATTAAGACAAAACAAAAAAACAAACAATAGGTAACAACACAACAAGCTAGACAACAGCCAATAATAATAATAAGAATGGATTGCATTTATATAGCACTTTTCTACTCACCCAAAGCGCTTTACAATTCCACTATTCATTCACTCTCATATTCACACACTGGTGGAGGCAAGCTACAGTTGTAGCCACAGCTACAACCTGGGGAATACTGGGGAAGACTGACAGAAGCAAGGCTGCCATATTGCGCCATCGGCCCCTCTGGCCAACACCAGTAGGCGGTAGGTGAAGTGTCTTGCCCAAGGACACAACGACCAGGGACAAAGAGAGCAGGGGGATCGAACCGGCAACCTTCCGATTACAGATGAGCCTCCCAATCCCCCTGAGCCACGGTTGCCCCCGACAGCTAACTAGTTAAAAGCATGAGACAATTAAGACAAAACAATAAAACAGGACAACAAACAATAGGTAACAACACAACAAGCTAGATAACAGCCAACTAGGTAGAATCAAAAGCCAAAGTAAAAAGATAAGTTTTAAGACATGATTTAAAAGACTGGATAGACTCGGCAGTACGAATATGAACAGGGAGGTTATTCCAGAGTCTAGGTGCCACGGTTGCAAAGGCCCGGTCACCTCTCGACTTCAGTCGAGACCTAGGTTGTGCTAGGAGCATGTGATTGGACGATCTTAGTGCTCTGTTGGGATTGTATAAGTGGAGTAGTTCGGAAAGATAGCTGGGCGCTAAATTATTTAGAATTTTAAAAGTGAACAAAAGAATTTAAAAATCGATACGATATTTAAGAGGAAGCCAATGTAATTTGGCTAAAATTGGAGTTATGCGTTCATAGATTCTCGTACCTGTTAAAAGTTGCGCAGCTGCATTCTGAACTAACTGAAGCCGGTAAAGAGAAGAGTGTTGGAGGGAGTTACAGTAGTCCAGTCTGGATGTGATAAATGCCTGGAGAAGCTTTTCAAGGTCCTTTAAAGGAAGGAACGGCTTTGCTTTGGATATCTGACGCAACTGGTAAAAGCTGTTTTTTTACAACAGTGGAGACCTGTTTCTCAAGTTTAAAAGAGCCATCCAGGAACACTCCAAGGTTTCTTACAGTGAGCGAGAGGTGGCTAGCAAGAGGGCCAAGGGCATCAGCTAACTGGTCTGGCGGAGTGTGACTATTAAAGACTACGATTTCGGTCTTATTCTCGTTCAGTGTAAGAAAATTATGTGATAACCAAATTTTAACTTCATGCAGACAGTTGAACAGAGGTTGCAAAGAAGCAGACACATCGGATTTCAAAGGTGAATAAATCTGGATATCATCGGCATAACAGTGAAAGGAGATGTTATATTTTTTAGAAATTAATCCCAACGGTAACATGTAGAAAGAGAAAAGAGCAGGACCGAGCACGGACCCTTGAGGCACGCCACAATAAATAGGGGCAGAAGGAGAGTTGCCCCATAGCAACAGAGAAGGACTTCTCTGAGAGGTAAGATTGAAACCAGGATAAAACCGTACCTTTGAGACCAACAACATGTTCCAATCTTGATAGAAGAATGTTGTGGTTAACCGTGTCAAAGGCAGCAGTCAAGTCAAGTAAAACTAAAACCACGGAATAGCCAGAGTCAACCGTTAAAAGAAGATCATTAAAAACTCTAAGTAAGGCTGTCTCTGTGCTGTGGCGAGGTTTCAAACCAGACTGAAACTTTTCATTAATACCATTTGCATCTAAAAGGCCTGAAGTTGTTTTAGAACTACCTTTTCCAATATTTTGGAAATAAAAGGGAGTTTGGAGATCGGCCTGTAGTTAGTGAGAGCATTAGGGTCAAGATTTTTCTTTTTCATAATAGGTTGCACAACAGCATGCTTAAAGACAGACGGTACAGAACCTGATGACAATGATGCATTCAGCAGAAGTAAGATACAAGGACCAATAACATGTAAAGCTTCCTTAAAGAAACGAGAAGGAAGAATATCGTGCGGGGGAGCAGAGATTTTGAGATGATCAATTATGTCTTTTAAAGCAGAATAAGACACTGGCTCAAACTGCTGAAAGACAGTCAAGCATTCAGAGGCTGGAACTGGGTCTAAAACTGATGATGAATGAGATGGATGAGAAGCCCTTAGAGCTGAGACTTTTTCAGAGAAATACTTTAAGAATTTATCACAAAGAGCAGGGGAGGCATCCCTATAAGTGATAGTGCAAGGGTTTATCACAGAGTTAAAAGTATTAAAAAGGGTTCAGGGGTTGTGGCTATAAGTCATAATAATGCTAGACAAAAAGGCAGATTTGGCAGCTTTAACAGACTTTTGATACTTAGATAAACAATTATGAAGGATGTCCAGAGAGACGTGGAGTTTGTCTTTCCTCCATTTTCTCTCAGCGTGACGACATTCACACCTAAGGGCGCGAGTAGTATCATTTAGCCAGGGTTGTGAGGATTTGGCACGTTTAATCCTCAGAGGTGCCACAGAGTTAAGAATGTCAGCGCATGTAGTATAAAAGAGGTTTGCAAGCTCAACGGCTGATAAAACCCCAATACAGTTAGCATCAGAGAGGGGAGAGTCATGGAAAGCATCAGTGTATGTGGGCGATTGACTGGGAGTTAATCGTGCACGTTTGCCGCACAAGACCATCACTGTTCAAATCCACATTGCTCAATACAGTATTAAACAAAACCGGGAAGTGATCAGAAATCCCAGAGTCCTTTATGTCCGTGATGCAAATATCCAGACCATAAGATAGTACCAAATCAAGTATATGACTTAGCGGAGGAGACGGCTTGCCGTGAACACTGGCGCCATCTTGGCAAAATGTATAGGTCTTCATCATCATCTCTCCTGCAAATCCTCCTCCACATCACCACATCACCCATCCCCCACAACCTCATCTCCTCCTTTCTTAGCCTTCGGTATTACATCTGTAGTAGAGTCCTCCCCTCCTCCTCCCTCTATGTCAGTGCTCAGACTCGTCTCCTACCTGGTGGTCTTCTGTCCATACGTGGTCTGTACTGCTCTGCTGCTGTCGATCTTCTCCACCTGCTCAGGTAGTTATGAACAAACTCTCTCTGATCACTTCAGTGCTCCATCCTGATGTCTTAACCCTGCCCACAGGTGACACACCTGTCATTTCCATGGAAATGAGCCAGCCTGCTGTACAGGATGATGTCACTGCTGAACATCACTTCTGACCTGACCGGATCTCAGAGTGCTGGAGTTGAAGCAGGAACTGTCTGAGTGTCTCAGTGACTAGTTTCTGTGATGCTTTCTGCTTTAACTGCTTTGAGCAACAATAAAACACTCATTACAGCCCAGATACTGACACAGAGAATCAAAGTCATCCTCACAGAAACAGGATTGAAGTCACTCAGGAATGTGAACTATGGCTGATATAAGAGGATTATTTATTTATTATGGTTTATTCTATGCTGATGAGGTTAGCCTGAGGCCACATCCACACTGATACATTTTTGTTTGAAAACGCATCTTTTTCTCTCCGTTTTGGCCTTCCGTCCACACTGAGATGGAGTTTTTGGTCAAGGAAATCAGAGCGTTGTAAAAACGCTCTCCAAAACGCATACATTTGAAAACGCAGTTTTCACGTCCCAGTGTGGACAGCGAACCCGGAGCCTTTTCAAAAACAATGACGCATTTTAGTCATGTGATGCAGTCATGTGACCAATTAAACTAAGATAGCGGAGGGCATTATACAGCAATTGTTTTGTTTGCTCTCAATTCTGACAGCCCTATTAAAGATTAATATGAGTCTGTACATGCTCCAGACAGCTTTTCTTCAAATTCTTTCATTCTCACTCGCTTGTGCAACTTTGTACTTTTGTGTTACTCGCAGCAACAACTCCACCTCATTGTTAGTCCATTTAAAAAACTCGGTGCTTTTCATCAACATTTTGCCGTGACGTTTCAAAGAGCCGGAAAGTAAATAAACGGCAGACAGAAATGAGGCAGGCCGAATCGTCTTGTGTTTCACGCATGCGCAGGACTGGAACGTAAGCGTTTTCAGCCGTTTCAATATGGACGCACAACTCTGTGAAAACGACTGAAAACGCTAGTGTGGACGCGGAGCGTTTTCAGACGAAAATGCCGTTTTCAAATCTATCCGGGCTAGTGTGGACGTGTGGACCTAGGGTGGACCTTAAAGTGTAAGCATCAATAACCTGTGATGGAAACAGGAACAAATAAAGACAAACATCACACCTCCAAGAAAGATGAGTTCTCACAAACACAGAGCTGATCTTATCATGACGGTTACTCCTGTTTTTAATGTGAAAACAGCTCACTCACAGCTGAGGTGTCAAACTGTCCTTCACAGGACTTCTGCTTTTCTTTAGTTTTAATAAATTCATTGTTTGCACATTTTTATCTCTTTAACTCTGAGACCACAGAGAAAAACAGGAACAAGACTTCTTACTCTGTCTGTCTAGGGTGATCGTGGCTCAAGAGTTGGCAGTTTGTCTTGTAATCAGAAGGTGGCCGGTTCAAGCCCCAGCTTGGACAGTCTCGGTCGTTGTGTCCTTGGGCAAGACACTTCACCTACCGCCTACTGGTGTTGGCCAGAGGGGCCGATGGTGCAACATGGCAGCCTCGCTTCTATCAGTCTGCCCCAGGGCAGCTGTGGCTACAACTGTAGCTTACCTCCACCAGTGTGTGAATGAATAGTGGAATTGTAAAGCGCTTTGGGTGCCCAGAAAAGCGCTGTTTAAATGCAATCCATTATTATTATTAAACTGAAAGGAAGAAAATAACAAAAACAACCTGCAGCTGTCACCTCATTTAAACAGTTTTTAAACTGAAATCCTAAAACGACAAAACGTCACAGCATTTAAACCTTTTACACTGAGAAACAAAGAACATGTGGATTTACACCATCCAGGTCCTGATGGAGGGCCTTTGCTGCTGAGGGCCCCTCTGCCAGTAAGAGTGATTGATCCATTTAATTCATTCATCTGTCAAGTTCAAATAGCTGAACACTGAAGCATCACAGACCTGTCCATCTCCACAGAGTTGATCCAGCCCTAACTATATGCTTTAGCAAAAAGGAAAGTTTGAAGCCTAATCTTAAAAGTAGAGATAGTGTCTATTTAATATAGTATTAAATAGTTGTCATTATTTGTAGAGTATTTATTAGATGTTGTTAAAGATGATCAGATAAGCTGTTTGTTTAGTTTAATGCTGTGGCTTCAGTCAGCATCACTGCGCTGTATAGTTTTATTTTCCTGATCTTTCTGTTAATGTTGCTGAATAAAAGCTGGTTGGTCTGCACCTCACCTCTGCCTCGAGCCTCCTATAAACCAGCAGAGGGTCTTCATCCAGTTATTACAGCTCCATACAGGTCCATAATGACATTAATCCTCAAAAAACATTCTGGCATAATAATTGTGCACACAGTGTAAAACTGCAGAAGCTTCTTGGATGAAATGTCTTCAAGAAACTTAAAATGTCCAGACACTTTTGTTTCTGAGCTCCTTAATTCAATTCAGTTTTATTTACACAGCGCCAAATCACAACAGCAGTCGCCTCAAGGCTCTTTATATTGTACAGTAGATCGTACAATAATAGATACAGAGAAAAACCCAACAATCATATGACCCCCTATGAGCAAGCACTTATTACAGTATAACTAAGGGAGGATTGAAGTCTACTTTTAAAAGTAGAGATAGTGTCTGTCTCCTGAAAACTGAAGGTCTGTGTATATATGTATATATTTATGCTTATATTCATATTCTCTTATTCCCCTTTGTTTGATATCCTAATTCTGTACTTTCTCTGTGTTCTGCTACTACAAACTGGATTTCCTGGAGGATAAACATGAGGCATTAATAAAGTTTTATCTCTCTGTTAAAATCCCCCAAAATAAACGAAATGTGAATTTCAGGCAGACATGTTTTTAAAAGAGTCACTTAAATGGAAAAATGTCACATTCAGCTGTTGGGAACGAGCCTCATTAAGACCTCGAGTGTGAGCGACTTTGTTGTGTTTTTAAAACCAGCCAATAGGAGCGTCTGTGGATATCAGCTGAGGCTGAACTCAGGAACACCATCACATATAAATACACAGAATTAAAACACTAAATAAAAGAGATCATTAAATAAGGATCAAATCAATATGTCAGAGGTCAAAGGTCAGGCAGAAGAGGTGTGGTTAAACACTGGCAGGAGCAGCAGGTCAGAGGGGGCGGGGCCATGCCAGGACTTATTTTAAGTGAAGTTTAAAGTGGAGCGACAGCAGCAGTCACACAGCAGTAACCAGCTCTGTCTGCCAGGGTCAAAGGTCAAACAAGTCCTGCAGCTGACCCACACACAGACTTACACTGATCCACAGAGAGTGATGAATCCACACATCACTCGGCGGGAGGAAGCGGGGTTTCCACACCGTCCAATCAGAAACCAGCGTTGACGCTGAGCCCCGGGTCTGTGACAGGAAGTCCATGAACAGGCAGACACTCAGCAGCAGGCTGACCTCTGACCTCTGAGACAGAGGGAGGAGTTTGTGTCACCAGGGGGCGCTGCAGCATCACCTGAGAGCTTTAAGAACAACAACAGTAAGTGAAAGTCACACTTCTGTTGGTGTGCGTTATCAGCAGACCTCCACCCTCTGCAGGAAGCTCAGATAAGAAGCAGCCAATCACAGAGCAGAAAGCATGTGACTTCCTGTTCCTGCTGTTACTGTGACAACAGCTCCGGGGACAGAGAGCAGCTTTCTAAAGAGGAAAGAAAACCTCCATCCCTCCGTTGAGGAAAGATGCTGTGAATGTGCAGGTGTCATGTGATTCACCTGATGTAGTGATTTAAGACTGTACGAACAATAATAACAACATGTTTAATACAGAGTCAGGTGATCCATGCAGAGCAGATCCATGTGATCAAACACAGCTGGATCACATGTTTCCTCTCCTGGAAACAGAAACCCTTCATGTATAAAGGCTCATGTACCCACTGAGCCCTGCTCTCAGATCTGTGAGGCTTTAACAAACAACAGTTTAAAATCATGTTTAGCATCTTCTGTCAGTGTGGAAGGTCACACACTTTCCTGTATGTTTGAACCCTGAACTACTGGCTGTTCATGTCAGCCTGGATATAAATACACACCTGCCTGCTGTGATAGACCCCAGCACTCACATATTACTTATAAGTGACTTCTATGTATATATATGCATGTATATATTGTGTATATTGTGCTATTTCTTACTTAGTGTGTTGTGTGTCTTTGTTCCTGTTTGTACTGCAGCACTGTAACCAAAATAATTTCCCCTAATAATCAGAAGTATTGTGATTGTGATTAAAAGAAGTGAAACCAGTGTGATCTCCAGTCAGAGCAGAGGACGATGATGTAAGCAATGGGATTTTAATCAGCCTGTCTCTTTGAACTCTCAGTATCACAAAGTAATGTGGTAACATCTGGACTGATGTGTTTACTGTCAGCTAGTTTAAATGTAGGTTGCAGCCGTTGCTCTAACACTGTATAAATGTAACAGGGCTCAGTGCTGGTTCTAATAGTCTGAGCTGCTTCAGGCTTTATTTGTGAAGAGCACAGCAGCTTACAAACACGTAGCTGGGCCTGGACCGCCACAAAGGAGTGTTTGTTAAAGCCTGCAGTAAATCCAGCAGCACAATGATGGAAATGCAACACAGAAATGATGAAGAGGAGCAGAATTAAAGCCAAAGCAAGTCCAGTTCATACAGTTAGGTCCACGAATGAAATAAGGGAAAATAAAATATTGGTTGGATGCACCTGTCTGCACCCTTAATGCGCTCTGGTCGCTATGGTAACGTGTAAACATTTCTTTCAAAATAAGACACACGACTATAACACGGGAAAAGACCCAGGGAAAGAAAGTTAACGATAAAAACCCCGAAAACCATCAATTTCACACTGAGCCTCGACTCTCACGGCCCGGTACCAAACGACTATATAAGCAATAACACAGTTTTGTGTACTGGCCTATCAAGGTACACTGGTTTGACAGTCCTTTTCCCATCCTTATCCAAGGTTGAATCACTGAGCAAAAGCTGAACCTTTCTAATTCTTCCATCTGCACTTGGATATACCTCTGTTACTCTTGCCAATTTCCACTTGTTCCTTGGAGAATTGTCCTCTTGGAGAATAACAATGTCATTCACCTTTGCATTCCTTTTATCTCTTTGCCAGATTTGTCTCTGTTGAAGATTGAGAAGGTATTCCTTTTTCCACCTTGTCCAGAATTCATTGGCCAAAAACTGAACTTGGCGCCATCTCTTTCTTAGGTACAGGTCCTGGCTCACAAATTCGCCAGGAGGAGGTAGAATAACACTGGACTTCATCATGAGAATATGATTCGGTGTGAGAGGCTCTAAATTTGGATCATTTAGGTTCTCTACTGTTAATGGCCTGCTATTCACAATAGCCATGACTTCATAAAGAAATGTTCTGAGTGAGGAACTGTCAAGTCTCTTAGAAGTGTGATCCAGAATAGAAGTTAAAACACTTCTAATAGTTCTAATTTGCCTCTCCCAAACACCTCCCATGTGGCTTGAAGAGGGGGTGTTCAGAACAAACTCACATCCGTATTGTTTCAACTGTTCTTTGTCAAAATCCTTTAGTGCATTCACAAACTCTCCCTTAGCACCGACAAAATTAGTACCACTGTCACGGCGAGTGAGATGAGCCGTGTGGAGTTAATCAAGTAGGATCCAAATGCAGGCACTTAGTAAAGGTGAGAAGGTGATTTATTGAAGTACACGGCACAGGAGAAACATGGCAAACGGAGACAAAACCAAACTATACTGGAAACAGCTAAACCATGGAGGAGGAACCAGAACACGAACATGAAAGACGGCGAGCAGAGGTGGACGAATGGGAGCGGGCGGAAACAGATGACGGTTGACAGCAGGGAAACACACAGAATGAAGCAGGGTGGATACACAGACGGACCAGCAACAACAATGACTAAAGACGTGACTTAAATACACACAGAGAAACACAAGGAGATTACACACAGGTGGTGGACACAGCTGGGAGTAATTAACAAGACGAGACAGAGGTAAAACTGAACACACTCACATGAGACGCAGACCTTCACAATAAAACAGGAAACAAGAACACTATACAAAGACGCAGACTCGACACTGAGAGACAGACAGAAAATGACACCTAAACCCACACTTGAGAACACAAATCCTAATCACCAATAAACAGAAACATGAAACTAGTAATCATCACTGCCACCACAATAATCAGCACAACAAGATAATAAGAAAACAATCCATTACTCAAAAATAAACCAAAACATAATAAACTCAAAATACTGGGTCCGATGGACCCAGAACCGTGACAACCTTGGTCACACCTGATTTGTCTTACATGTCCACGAATAGAAATAAAACAACGTAATGCATTCATAAAGGCATCAGTGGTAAGGTCATCCAACATTTCAATATGTATTGCCCTAGAACACATACATGTAAAAAGAAGACCATACCTTTTAAGTTCTTTTCTACCTTCTTTTACATAAAAAGGTCCAAAACAGTCGATGCCACAGTAGGAGAATGGGGGGGTTGCTTCCATTCTATCCTCTGGTAGATCGGACATCCGTTGATCTTGAGTATGTCTCCTGTACTTTCTGCAGGTTGTGCACTTGTAGATGTGAGAAGCAACTGCATTGCTGCATCCTGTGATCCATAGTCCATTGGAGCGCAGCTCGTTGACAGTTATTCCTCGTCCTTGATGCTGCACCTTTTCGTGGTAGTGTTTAATAAGTAAAGACGACACATGACTTGATTTGGGAATAATGGCAGGATGTTTGATATATGGGTGCAGAGTTGCTCTTGTTAAACGTCCTCCCACCCTAAGCACTCCCTGCTCATCAACAAATGGACTTAGGCTGTACAGCTTGTGTGTCTTATCCTTCAGTTGAATGTCCTTTCCTCTAGTTAAGTCCTTGATTTCTTTGCTGAATGTGTTTTCTTGTGCAAGTTTTATTATGAACAGTTCCGCCTTTTGTCTGTCCTCAACACTTGTGTTTTCACCTTTTGTTTGGGTGAGTCCTTTAAAATTCTTCACAAATTTCTGTAGACGAGCAATAGCTTTAACCGCTCTTCTCCAGTCTGAGAATTTGGTGAGACGATCTAGTATTGTTCTCCTTTCTTCTACTTTGGTGTTGAACACACGTACTGTTTTTAGCTCTGGATCATTGGGCTTGACTTCAGTAAACTTGTCATTTTCAGTGGGTAGCTCGCTTTGCCACAAAAACTCTGGACCTTTAAACCAGTTAGAGTTGAGTAGCTGTTGGACACTGAGTCCTCTTGATGCATGGTCTGCGGGATTACTTTCAGATGGTACATGATGCCACTGTTTTGGGTCTGTGAGTGACCATATCCTTTGAATCCTATTTGCCACAAACACGTGAAAATTCTTTGCATCATTATTCACGTATCCCAACACTACCTTGGAATCTGTCCAGAAGTGTTCTTCAAGATCACTTATCTCCAGTTCATTTCTTAACATTGCACTTGTTCTTGCTGCAACAACTGCAGCCGTTAATTCAAGTCTAGGGACAGTAGTGACCTTGGTTGGGGCTACACGTGCCTTTCCCATGACCATGGCACAATAAATATCACCTTTTGATGATACTGTTCTTAAATAACTACACTCTCCGTAGCCTGTCAGACTAGCATCTGAAAAATGGTGTAATTCACACTGTGCAATGTCTGTGTTTGCAGGTAAGACATGTCTTTGAACTTTCACCTTTGACAGGTTTTGAAGATCTAGGAGCCAGGATTCCCACTGTGCGCTGAGCTCATCTGAGAGTGGCTCGTCCCATCCAACTTTCTCTTGACATAGCTGTTGCAGGATTTGCTTCCCTCTTAGGATGAACGGTGCCACAAATCCCAGTGGGTCATACACTGATGCTATTGTGCGCAGGATTTCTCTCCTTGTCATTGGGTGCTCTTTTACAGTTATTCTGAACTGAAACTCATCAGCAGAAATGCACCACTGAACACCAAGTGCCCTTTCCATTAATGGCTCTCCAAGTGCCAGATCTAAATCCTTAATACTTTCGGCACACTCTTCTCTCGGCAATGACTTTATCACATTTTCACTGTTTGATACGAACTTGTGTAATCTTAGTTTACCTGTACTACACAGTTCTCTTGCCTCTTTGACTAGTTTTATGGCTTCTGCTTCTGACATAACACTAACAAGTCCATCATCTACATAAAAGTTCCTTTGAATGAACCTTACAGTGTTTGGAGTGACCTTTCCCTCACCTTGCGTGGCCAAATGTTTTAAACCAAAGTTGGCACAGCCAGGAGAAGAAGCAGCGCCAAAGAGATGAACCTTCATTCGAAAGACTGAGGGTGGAACGCTTAGGTCACCATGCTCCCACCATAGGAAGCGTAAGTAGTCCTGATCTTGAGGTGTTACATGGAACTGGTGAAACATGCGTTCCACGTCGCACATTACAGCAACGGAGCCTTTCCTGAACCTACAGAGCACTCCTACCAAAGTGTTTGTGAGGTCAGGCCCTGTAAGCAGGTGCATGTTCAGCGAGGTGTCTTGATATTGTGCAGAGCAGTCAAAGACTACACTTATCTTGCCAGGCTTCTGAGGGTGGTATACCCCATGGTGGGGGATATACCAAACAGGGGTATTACAGAGTTCTTTCTCCGGCACTTTCTCTGCATCACCACATGCTATCATGTTCGCCATAAAATTTGCATAGTCTGTGTAGTACCTTTGGTCCCTTTTGAATCTGCGTTCGAGACTACTTAAACGTTGCATTGCACTTGGCATGTTATTGGGAAGATTTGGTCTGTCGCTTTTGAAAGGCAGTGGCATTTCATAGTGTCCATCTAACTTTTGCTTTATTCCTTCTTGTAACTTTGTAATAAAGCGAACATCTTCTTGCGAAATGCTTGTCTCTTCCACTGCTCTCTCTGTAAAGTCTGATTCAAGTGCTTTGATTACATCTGGAAATGTTACTTCCTTTACTTGTGTCTTGCAGATGTAATGAACCTTATTCTTTAGTTTTGTGGGTGGCTCAGTCTTTGGTATAACTTGTTTTACAATGATGCGGTGACTTACTCCAATTACATCATTACCCGTATCACATGAATCACAGTAGCTGATGATGCTCCAACCCAAATCTGTTCTCTGAGCGAACGGCTGGTTTTCTTCACCACATATGACTTCTCTGGGCATTAAGGCTTGTGTGCAGTTGTACCCTAACAGGAGTCCTATTTCACAGTCCAAAGGGGGGGCAATATGTTCAGTGAGATGCTCCAAATGTGGCCACGCCCTTGCAGTGTCTGGAGTAGGAATATGACTACGATTAGCGGGTATAAAGTCACGTGTGTAAACAACTGGTACAGTGAGTTTCTTCTTGGAAAACAGTCCTCTTATTTGCAGAGCTTCAAGTTTTGTACAGGGTACAGTGGTTTTCTTGGATGACATTGTAGATAGATTGAGCTTAACTTGAGTTTTGGTTGTGTCCAAGTTATTTGCTACTTCATTAAGAATAAATGAAGAATTACTCTGTGTGTCCAGCAGAGCGTAGATCAGTACTTCTTTACTTGGCTCATTTTGTGTGGATACGTAGACTGGGACTATTGCAGATGTCTGTGTGTTTTTACTTTCATGAGTCACTCTATTAGATGTGGTCTCATTGACTGTGTCTTGTGACTGTGTTACCTGATGCTGGGTTTCCTTCAGTTCACTTACTTGTTGCTCTTTAGGTGGTTCTTTCTTTATCTCTTGCCTTTGTCTTTCTTCATGCAGGCATGTAGGATGCCGTTTTGAGCATGTGTTGCATGTCATCTTGTTGCTGCAGTTCTTGGAGAGATGGCCACTATTTAAACAGCCAAAACATAATTTTTCACCCTGAATGAATTTGACTCTCTCAGCGACAGGTTTCTCAGTGAACTTACGACACTTGTGTAAGCCGTGTCCTGCTCTTTTACAAAACACACAAGAGACCATGCTTCTTTCAGTAGAGTTAGTTGTGAAGATTTTCACTGTATCTTGTCTCTTAGGAATGGGTGTAGGTTGAGGTTTTGTCTTTGGTTGGTCAAAGTCACTTTGTCTTATGGCTTGGTATGATGTAATGGGATTACATGCGATACTTGCCTCCATTGACAGGAATGTTACAAAGTAACTGAAACGTGGGAATCTTTTGTGCTCCAGCTGGTACTCTGTAGCCTTTCGGTTCCACCTGTTACTTAACCAGTCTGGTAGTTTAGCAGCAAGTCTTTGATTCTCAATGCCATCATTGAGAATGTTCAGATTCTCGTTATTAGTCATTGCAGATTGGCAGCTTTGTAAAAAGTCCACAAACTTTCTTAGCTCTGCACTGTTCTTTCCTGTGACCTTTGGCCAGGTGTGTAACTTGTCTCTGAAGGCCTTAGCAATGACAAAAGGCTCTCCATAACGTTCATTGAGCATATTCCATGCTGCCTCATATGAATCTTCAGAGCCAATCAGAGTTGATGGGTTGATGGCGGCGCGGCAGTAGCACGCAGCGGCCACTCCGGAGCCAAAAATGGTGCTACATTGTTTACGTTTTTTTGTGTGTATCGTGTTTTTATTTTTTTACTCCATGTATGGATATCGTCGGAACTGTTGTCTGTACATACAACAGCCAGACACTTTGCAACCTAAATAACCCGGTTAACAACATCCGAGAAGGGCTGCGGAAAACGCTACGCGAACTCGGCTTGTTCCGCGAACCAGGCCTCAAAGCCTCGTCGTTGCCTGATGCCGGCGGCCGGAGGAGGGGACATCGGAAGCGGTGCGCGAGGAAGTCTGTGCTAGGCTAAAAACAAACCCTAGCCGGCCGGCTCTCCCGTCCATCATCTTATCCAACGTCTGCTCCCTGGATAATAAACTGGACTACATCCGACTCCAGCAGGCTACACAGCGTGAGGTTAGAGACTGCTGTGTCTTTATTTTCACGGAGACATGGCTCAGCGACAGAGTACCGGACGCCGCTATTCAGCTGACCGGGCTGGCCTCGTTTCGTGCCGACAGAAACGCAGCTCTGTGCGGTAAGACTCGCGGTGGCGGCCTGTGTATTTACATCAATGCGAAATGGTGCAAGAACTCTGTGCTAGTTTCTAGCTATTGCTCATCGCTGGTGGAGTTTGTGACTGTTAGATGCAGACCTTTTTATTTACCATGGGAATTCACCACTGTTTTCATTATCGGAGTGTACATTCCACCTAGCGCTAATGCTAAGGAAGCGTTAGGGGAACTGTATACAAACATCAGTGAACTGCAAAACACACACCCGGATGGACTGTTCATTGTTGCTGGAGATTTCAACCATGCAAATCTCAAGTCAGTGCTTCCTAGATTCCATCAGTATGTGGACTTTGCAACGAGAGGGGAAAACACGCTGGATCTTGTTTATACAAACATCCCCGGCGCATATCGGGCAGAGCCCCGCCCCCACCTTGGCTACTCAGACCACATCTCTATTACACTACGATGGCTGCCCTCTGCCCACACTGGAAGGACTCCACAGCTCCATCAGAAGATGATA
The DNA here is from genome assembly GCF_036321145.2 of Pelmatolapia mariae. Lineage (NCBI taxonomy): Eukaryota > Metazoa > Chordata > Actinopteri > Cichliformes > Cichlidae > Pelmatolapia > Pelmatolapia mariae. Next base: position 17,745 of record NW_027052206.1, on the reverse strand, counting down.
AAGGACACTCCACACCGGGTCATTCACTGTTTGAACAGGCAGATCCATCAGACCAGGACAGCCTGGTCCAAACACAGCTTTGACCCAACAGCAGTGAACACAAAGCACCAACATGAGTGTGTTTGTGCAGCTGCAACACAACAGCACAGTGTTTGATTACTGGCATGTTTGTGGTTTCCAACCAGTGTGCACTGAATGGACTGACATGATTAAACACTGTATATGTGACAGAGAGACACGAGACGTCATGTTAATATGTAAAAACATGTGGTTCATACAGCACCAACTGTCATGATCCTGAGTCCATGACTCAGTGATTTTGTGTTTGGTGTATTTATTGTTATTATTTTCATTATTATTTGGGGGCTGTTTTGGGATGGTTTGTGTTTTGGGATTTTAGATACTGGGTTTCTGGGTTTGTGCTGCCTCTGTTGGTCCCTGGTGTTAGTGTTCCCCTGTCTCGTCAGGTTAATCAGGTCCAGCTGTGTCTCCCACCTGTGTGTGAATTCCCAGTATCCCTCTGTGTATTTATAGTGTGTGTTTGCCTCTGTTCCTCGTCGCGTCGTCTGTGTTGTTCATCCTCTGTGTTACCCTGCGTACTCTGCATTACTCTGTGAATCCCCTGTGTGCTCTCCCTGCTGTCCTCCCTTCATGTTCAGGTTTGCTACTCTTTGGTTTAGTTTCTCCCAGTTTAGTTCATCCGTAGTTCTGTTTTGCCATCCCCACTTTATGTTTGGTATTCTTAATAAATCACCCTCACATCTGAATAAGTGCTGCATTTGAGTCCTCCTTCCACACATCACACAGCTGCTGCCCCAGTCATGACACCAACATCAGTGATCTCAGGGTAATTATATGGATATGTATGATACTGTGGCGGACCACCAGGTGGCTCCACTCACACCCAAGTTGAAGGGAAGTGTTGGGGTGGAGATTTTGGCGTTTTCTGCATGTGAGGTTCTGCTGAGTCAGTTAATAAAGTTGGAGTGAGACACTGAGACCTCTCCTGTCGTCTTTACATACCTCCACAATACTGATGGAGGCAGCTGTCAATCAGAGGGACTGACAGGAAGTGTGGGTGTGCCTCAGGGCCTCCATCACGCCTCCTTCCTGCTCTGATTGGAGCTCCTGAGGTCAGAGGGGGTGTTTCATGATGTCTGTCTGAAGCTTCCTGACAGTCAGCAGCTTTGACCTTTGACCACATGAAGCTGACATGTGACAAAGAGTCAGGACGCTCTGTGGAGATCCATCAGAACAGCAGAAACACACTCATCATCTTTATAAACTTGTAATGTTAGACAAACAGCTGCAGAACATCTGGCTGTGGTTTGTTAGCTGTTAGCAGAGGAAGGCCAAAGCAAAGCTGCATCTTCATCTTCCTCAGGGCTGAATACACAACAGATACTGTAAATACACACAGGCTGCTCTTCATCACCAGCTCCTCCTCCTCTGTGACCCATCAAACTGACTGAACCTCCATCAGAGGAACATCTTCATGGTTCCTGTTCCTGAGGGGACAGAGGACAGTCAGACACTCACGTGGGTCGGTGGGTTTGATGCTGGAGTCTATCCCAGCTGTGACAGCTGATCAATATCCTACAAACAGACTGATCGGTTCTCTGATCTGTGATCGATCAGCTGGAACTAGGATGAGGATCAGAGCCAAGAATTAAACCAGGTTCATAGATTCATACCTGCACGGGCAGGTCATGTGACCCTACATGTCCTCACTCACTGAGCTCTGAGCTCATTGTTCCAGTAATCTGTGTTAAATATGGAATAATCTTTATATCATAAGTCCCATGCAAGAAAAATAACACATTATTCAAGCAAATAATTAAATTCCTCGTGCATAAAGTCAGTGCAGCACTCCAGCCAGGTGCACAAAGAAGCCAAAACCCAAAGAGGTTTCTGCTCTGCTCGCGCTGCAGCAGTGTTACGCTTGTACAGTTAATCTGCTAGCAAAGGTCATTTTAGCTTCTGCGGATCACTTTGACTTTTGATTGGCCTGAGGCGGAGCCTAAAGGAGGCCAGGGTCTCAATGTGATTGGTTACTTCATTGGTGTCAGGACCCTGGCCCTCCAGTGGATAGGGCTGTGCCATATAATGATATATATGCACCAGGGGTAAGTGCAGCCACTCAGCCTCTACTCAATGTGGTCATAGAAGCAGGTGTCACAAGTTAATCCAGTAGTAAGCTATGGCACTTAGCCACAGGTGGCAGCAGTGGACTGACCTCATGTGAGACTGCTCCAGCTGCTATGTGATAGTCAGTGGATCTGCTACAAATTGAAGATCATATGCAAGTTTTTGAAATTAAACCATGACTCTTCCTAACTTAGCTTTGAAACAAAAGATTTCTAACTCTCCGCCAGACTCAAAAACACAGGACAAACCAACTGACACACCTGAGTCACTCACTTTCTTAAATCCACTCACTCTCACTGGCTCTGTTTATTACTAATCACTGTGTAACTGCTGTAAATTCACAGTAACTGCCATCTCCTTACAAATGTTTATTGGATTAACCACACTTATACAGACTGTAAATAACTACCAACTCTCTCCAGCCATGTTGATGGATTGCCTATATTGGCTGAAAATGTTCATTTCCAGGGAAAAGACACAGACAGACTGAAATATGAATGTGTCATATATTTGTTCAAGATGTATTTCTGTGTTATGGAAAACAAAAATCTTAAAATCATGATGAACAACAGGAGTGGTGATTTCTATAACTTTGTGTATATAATTTGGCATTTCTTACTGATGTAGGCCAAAAATAAATACATGATATCATTTCATTTAGTTTAAAGGTTTATTTGCAAGACACAAAAACAGAGACAGTAGAAAGTTGCAAATGCATTGTGCATGAAACGATTTCAAACGTGGTGCAGATGTGTCACAGGTTAGTCTGGCTGTAGGCTGTGGCACTTGGACACAGGGGGCGCTGGTTGATTGGAGTCCTTTTGAGTGGACACAACGTAAACTGCACGTTGGCTCGAAACACACATTAATAAATTGCTCAGTGATGAACAAGTACTCAGATCATTTACCTCAGCAGTGTGCTTTGTCAAAACTAAGTAAGTGCGTTGGTAATGAACACATTGACATTCTGTTGTGCAATTGTTATTTACTTGTATTTTATAATTTGACTTTACATACTGCTGGGTGGTTTGTAAAGTTTACAATAACTAGTATTATCATTATGCTATATTTTCTAATATGTATAATAATCTCAAAAAGTAATGCCTTGAAGCAGAAAATAATAATACTTTATTAAAACTTAAGACTAAAGTACAGTATTTGAATGTGTGTATTGTGTCTACTGTTTGTTAACTCACCATATTCATAAACGTCTTAAATAATAAATTCCATATTCTATTACCACATTATTTGTGATCAGTGGGTTTGCGGGGTTGGGGGTGTGGGGGTAGGGTCTTTAGGCTTTGGCCCCCACCCCTGCCACCAGTATATTTTTAAGCAAGTATTTCTAACTTTTATTTGAATATTCAGTTTCCTACCATCTGCTCTTTAAAGGATAATCACCAGGTAACCCGCCCGCCCCCTTCGCACACACATGCACACAAACAAAACACACAGTAAATCACACCCTCATTATAGTGAATAAATATTTATGCCATTTTACACCATCAAACTTAGATAGCTAAGGATGAAGAACCTTTTGCTCTTTAAAGAACCATTTGTAATAGCAAAAGAACCATCTACAAAATAAAAAGGTTCTTTGACGTATGATGTTCTTTAAAGAACCATGAAGACATCTGAAGAACCATTTAAGAACCATAATTTTTCTGAGAGAAGACCGGTGCAGGTGTAGACTCCAGTGTCAGTGAGGTGGAGGTCTTTCAGGGTCAGACTGTAGTCTCCAATTCTCAGGGATCTTCATCCATCTCTGTGCGACCTCTGTAAACCTGGTCTTCATTGTGTGACTGATTGTTTCCACTCTCATACACGTGGACCTTCCTCTCTTTGGGTTCAGTGAGTCTCCACTCCACTGTGACGTCCTGAGGAAGGGTCAGCTGTGGTTGTAAAGGGCAGCAGCACAGACTCATCTGCATCTGTCACATTCACCACCTCTGGCAGAGGACCTGAGAGAAAACAGAGAAGAACATAGACAGATAAAAAAGGTCACTGTTACTGTTCCATGATGTAATGTGGATGCTGCTCTGTTGTTCAGCACTGTGTAAGAAGACACGGGTATTTATTACATAATTAACACATGAAATCATTTGAGTGTGGTATAAAATGGGTGTGGGTATATGAGACTAAATCTTCCCACTGTGTGCACTGCTGAGAAGAAGAAAACACACAGCACTGCAAATTCAGTCCAATCTGTGATAAATTATATGCTACAAATGCTAACAAATCATGTCTTTGTATGTTCTCCTGCCAAAGGTTCGTTGCACCTATTATTGTTGAGGTTTACAGACATGAGTGAGGTTGATGGTCCATCGTGTCCTCTGCTGTGTAACCAGCAGCTCCTGTTCTCAGTGTTTGTCTGTGTGTTGATGTGTGAGGCTGCACAAACAGCTGCTTTCCTCTGTCAAACATACAGGGCAGTACTGACTTTGAACTGTAACAAGCATTTATTTAATCGGTGTTGAAAGTTGTGCATGAATTAGTGCAGTGTGTTGTAATCTGTCAGCTCTTCATTAGAGACATAAAGGAGACTTAAACTAATTCTTCTGCTTCAGGCTGCTACTGAGGGTCTGCAGAGATTCTAGCAGATATTAGTCAAAACCAGTAACACTGTAAGTACTCAATTTATTCTGAAGCACTTTCAGAAAATGTGCTGGGGCAGATTGTTCCACAGATTAGGAGCAGCAGTAGAGAAGGCCCCGCCACCTCTGATCTTCCTCTTGGACCTGGGTCAGCTGGTCAGCTGACCTGAGAAACTTGGGGGGTGGTTAGGGTCAGGGTGGGGCAATTTAAAAACAAACAGAATTTTAAAATGACCTCTAACATATACAGGCCGCCAATGGAGAGAAGCCAGGATGGGACTTTAACTGGGAGTTCCAGTTAAACTGGTGCAGCAGCATTTTGTATTGTGTTAGAGGCGTCAGCAGTCCTTTAAGTTTAGAAGAGACACCTACAGTTTGTCCCTCTTCCATCTGCGTTCAGCTCTACGACACTCCCTCCTCACAGCCCGGGTGGCGTCATTAAACCAAGGTCAGTTTTAGCCTTGGGCTTCCTGGTTTTTAATGGTGCCACAGAGTCCGGGATAGTTAGGCAAGAAGATTGAAACCAGGAGCTGAGGTCCTCTGTGTCCAAGGGAGTGAGATCAGCGGGGACAAACAGCTGGCTAAAAGCAGAGGAGAACTGGGCAGCAGTGGAAGGGTTAATAATCCGACAGCGGCGAACAGGAGCGCTGGTCTGAACTGCGTGAAAACACAGCATCAAATAATACAGCCATATGGTCAGAGAAGGCCGTGTCAGACACTTCCACGTCAGACACAGGTAGACTGTGTGATAAAACCAGTGTGTGTGTCCGTGTTCATGTGTGGAACCAGGTACAGACTGGACCAGATTAAAAGAGTCAATAAGGCCTAAAAACTCCTTCACCAGAGGTTTGTCAGGACAGCAGACATGGATATTACAATCTCCCACAATAAGAACGTGATCGTAGTTGGATATAATCCCAGCTAGCAATTCTGCAAAGTCATTTATGAAGTTCTGATTGTATTTAGGGGGACGATAAATAACAGCAAAGAGCAGAGTTTGAGCGACTGACTTCAAAACACGTGAGCTCAAAGCTGGAAGACGAGGGCTGTAAAAACACTGTTTACATTTAAAATCCTTTTAAAAACAGCCGCCGTACCTCCTCCTCTCCCTGATGTCCTTGGTGTGTTAAAATAGGAACAACCTGCTGGTAAAAGTACTGGACCCACCAGTGTTAAGCCAAGTCTCAGTGACACACATGAAGTCCAGTTTCCAGGAAGTGAATAACTCCTTCAGAATAAAAGATTTGTTCACCAGCGATCTGGCGTTTACCAGCCCAATCCTGACAGGAGCCGGGGATGAGGTATGAGCCCCAGCGGCACAGGGAGCCCGACACAGCGGCCTCTGTTTGTCAAGGTTTGCCTGGCGCACACAGCCGAGGAGGACAGGGGTCATGGCGTCATCCTGGCTAACCACGGGGATGAGGCAGGAATCCACAGGGTCCAGGAAACGTCGGTGCACAAAAACTCCAGGAAATAATCTGTGTATTCCTCTGACTGCAGTGAGATGCTGCACCAAGGAGAGCTTGAGTTTAACCAGCAGCCACTGCGCCTACCCCGACGCCTTCACCCGGGAGGTAGCATGACAGCACGGCATAGGCCGGTCGGGATTTGTGACAGCAGCGGGCACCAGGAATTCTGTCCTCCGTTAGCAAACGGATCTGTGTTTTGAACTTCAGAGATTTAGAAGCGATTGGCGATCGTACACCAGTAGAGAGCAGATCTCCTGAGTGTCACATGACAGGAACAAAAACAAACAAAACTGACAGCCACAGACGAGCAGCCACGTACACCGGCGCCATCTTGATCCCCATTTAAGGCTGCAATGAGCTGCTACTCAGAGAAAACTAATATTTGTTGCTACTGGACTGATTCCCCAGAGCACAGCAGTAAGTGCTGAAAGAAGGTGGTTAGTGAGCTGCTGGTCAAAGTGGAGAGTCAGTAACAGCTCAGCTGTAGAAGAACACCAGACCTCAGGAACAGCTCTGTGATTGGTGGCAGAGCATCTGCTCTCCATATAAGGACTCTGAATCACTGAAGCTGCTCAGACCAGCTGATCCTGGAAAAGGGCTGTGATGCTCACATTAGTCATGTGACCTCAGTCACTATCAGACAAATCCTGCCAGTTCAGATCTACAAGAGCAGCTCTGTGTTAAACCTTCAGGATGTGGGTGATGCCTCTAATGTGCTCCATCAGTGTGAGTTCAAGGCTCTGCTACCAAAGTGTTGTACATGGATGAAAGATGAGCTGATGCAAAGTTCCTCAGCAGATTCTGAGCTGTGAGAAAGATGAAAGGAGGCCACAGAGTCCAGCAGTGTTTGGGAGATACTTACCTGAATGACTGAGCATCGAAACAGGATTCATTATTGTTATTGATAAGATGAACACAATAACTGAATGTGTGACTGTGGTGTTACTGAGTTACAGCTGAAGGTGATGGCTGCTGCTTCCACTTCCTGGTCTGCTCTGTGGAAACGCACACACACACACACACATTATAAAACATACACACACCTTCTCTGTCCTTCATCCTTTTATATGCACAGTACACACACAGACCACAGGCAGCAGCCGGGATGATCAGCTGAGAGGAACTGTCAGTCTGACATTATTCACAGTATGAAGGTAAAGCCATGCATACCTCCATTAAACATACTAAAGTCACACTGGGAAAAGCATCAGCTGCTGATTGTGAGAGGGTCAGGAAGTCTCTGACTGACTCTGATGTGTTTAGGACAGCAAAGTACCAACCAGCAGCTCCATTATCAAATCACCCAGGACTACAGGACTCAGCTCTGAGACACATCAGGACCTCACAGGGACTGACTGACACAGGCTGTTAGATGTAACAAAGACAGACACCAATCTGGGATGTTGGAAACAAACTTTTATTAAACACAGGTCCTTTCTTCATTACATGTATATGGATCCTTTAAAGTCATTCACATGTTTGTAGAAGAATGAAAACAGCAAAACTAATACTCAAAGTACAAATCTGCTTCTCCACGATCAACACTGACTAATTAAGATTCAGGAATAACTGATGAAGCCTCAGCAGGCTCTGAAAGAGGAGCAGAGTGAAGGATGAAGGTCGTCCATCAGACCGAGTGTGTCCTCAGCTTCCTGTTCAGAGACAAACACCACTGATGTCAGCTGTTCACCTCTGACCTTTACTAACACACCTGTGTGTGAATGTTACCTGCTCTGACTGATGAGTACACAGCACATGGATCAGCTGACTGCTCTGTAACACACACACACACACACACACACACACACACACACACACACACACACACACACACACACAGGGTTAGAGTATCACACACCTGTATGTGTGTTTCACATGTTTATATCTTCCAAGTTAGCTCAGTGGTGCTCCTCGCTGCCCCTACAGGCCTCTGCAGAAATTACAGTGTACAACACACACAGGGATTCATGGATACTCTGCTTCTGTTACACACACCTCTGAGTCAGTGCAGATTATTATGTATGCCAAAGTAAAAGCAGCTGCTGTTCTGAACACACACAGCCTAGAAGTAATGCATTTATTACTTCCAGGCTGGACTACTGTAATTCATTATTATCAGGAAGTCCTAAAAACTCCCTGGGTGTCTGTCCCATTGCTACGAGCCATTCAATCCCAGTATATAAATCAATCAATATCAATATATAAATAAATCAATATCAATATATAAATAAATCAATATCAATATATAAATCAATCAATATCAATATATAAATCAATCAATATCAATATATAAATAAATCAATATCAATATATAAGTAAATCAGTATCAATATATAAATAAAATTGAATTGACTTATGGTGAGTGCCATGCTGTGTCAGTATGGTGGTTACTATGGTTACCTTTCCTCTTGCCAGCTGTTTTCTTGCTTTTGATGACCACCTGACCAAAAGCGACGTCCTCAGGACCTGAAGACAGAGAGATGGATGGAGTGACTGGAGACAGAGTTCGGTCACAGCCGATATCTACAGACAAGCTGCTCTGTGAGGATTGTCAGTCCTCAAGCTCATGTTTATTATTATTATTATTATTATTATTATTATTATTATTATTATTATTATTATTTTAAGATTTGCAGTTTTCTTTTTTTTTAAATAGTTGAATTTTTTGATCGGGACAAGTTTAATCAGTTGTTCATAAAGTTTGTTTCCATATTCTTGAAGCAGGTTGTAGCTGTCGCATTGAAATGTAATTATTATGTGATTGCAATGTTCAAAATGAGGTGTTTAATCTGGTTCCTATGTTGTGTTGTTGCCACCTACTGGTGGACCTGAGTATGGCGCTTGTATTTGAGTTGTAATTTTATTTTGCTGTGTTTTCATTTCTTATTTAAACGTAGTTTTTCCAAGGTGTTTGCTGGTGAAAAGAAGATTAAAATACTGGTTAAACATCAGTTGGACCATGGCCCTTTATTCTACTCCAAACATGAAAAACCCTCAGGAGCAGTTATACAGATTGGACCTTTAGTTAGACTGTCTTTGTCTTCAGAGAGATAGATACAGAGATAAAGTCATGGCGACAGAGAGATGTATTATATCTATCTCTAGATATGTATATACACAGAGGATGAGAAACTAACAACTCAGGAACTTCAGCAACACTTAAAAAGTAAAGAGGAACAACTTTATTAAGTGACCAATGCATTTATGTGGCCTTCATTGGTGTTAGGGTTTTCCCTCTGGTTTTCCATCCCCTTACACAAAGGCTAACTTTGTGTATTTAAGTCCTCTGTCATCCTGTTGCCACGTTGTCCACATTAGCTGTGTGTTTGCATGGCTGTTCCCTCACTTATGCCTAGTTGTTAGTGATGGCCAAATGAAGCTTCTGAAGAAACGCCAGAATCTCAGGTTTAACCTCACAAAATGTCGACCAACAACCAAACAGCTAAAACAGTAAATGAGAGCAGCTACACGGATTCTGAACAAAGACGTAAACACAGAGCAAAGACCCGCCGATGCATCAGAATCAGTGAGATGTGGCTTTCTCACGACACGCTGTTGGAGCTGAAAGCCGACAGCTCACAGATCCTGATGCGTCAGCGGGTCTGTGCTCCGTGTTTACGTCTTTTTTTGCGCTAGACTCTGAAGCTGCAGGTTTCATCTCTCTCCAACCAAAATTGGACTGAACCAGCAGCCAAAGAAGATCCAAACTACGGTTCACATAAACATCATCATTGAATTCCTTCTTCCTTTTGCTGTTTTGCTTCCACCACGATAAAATCACACTCATGCACAGCTCTCTCTCTCTCTCAGTGTACTTCTAGAACAGTTTCCCGTCTAAAAATCTGTGTTATCTGTATTATTCGCTTGCCTATTACGCACCAGTCTACTGTTATGTACAGCGCCTGTCATGGTCCTGGGGTGTTAGACCCAGCCTTTTGTGTTTTATATTGGTATCATCTTATGTTTTGGGTTCATTCTTGTTTTCTTGTTCTTAGGGGTTTTGTGTTTAGTGTTGTGTATACCTACCTGTGTCCTCCCCCAGTGCTCTGTTCATGTCCCTGAGTTTGTGTTTGTGAATTTCCTGTTTTACTTTTACACTCAGTCAATAAAGCTCACTCGCAGCACAGCTTTTGCCAGCATTTGGGTCCTTTTACGCAACACAACACAACTGCCCGCACTGGCAGCACCGTCGGACACAGTTTGTTTGTTTGTTTGTTTTAAATTTAACTGACTTCCAACAAGAAAGTCTTATTTTCTGCTGTTTAATATTGAAGAAATTGAAACCTTTTAAAATGATGACAGATTACAAACTCTCAGCTGTGTCTGTAATCAAACCTCTGTAACTTTGCTTCACTTCAGCAGCATCAGGTAATGTTCACATGTTGATTCATGGTTTTCTTCAGTTTTCCTTCTACTGCAGAATATTTTTAAGATTATCTGCTTTAAAAAGCCAGAACAGGAAAATCTGCTTCATGTTTTTCTGTTTTATCCTCAGTTACTTTGACACAAAGACATCTGCTGTGATGCTCACACCTCTGATCAAGTCTCACAGTGTCAGCTTAGTTTCTATAGATACAAAAATATGGATATGTACTGATTAGTGATCAGAATGATAATATTTATGTCTGAGGCAAAATTTCCCTGATTCAAATCAAATAGATCGAATCGATTCAGGACCTTGTGAATCGAATCGAATTGATTCTAGAAATCAGTGACGACACCCAGCCCTAAATATTATACAACAATCTTATAACATGTTGTTATAACACTGCCTCCACATGATTATGTAATTAACCAGTGGACAGGTACGTTTATATATAATATATATGTACTGTGTATTTCTTATGTACATTTGAGAGCTGGGAGCAGGAATTTTTGATGAACTGGTTTGGTTGGTCCTCTCTTCCTGCTCCATGTATCTGATCATGCTGCACACTGATTCGCTCTCTTTTACACAAAGTCGATGCCTTATAAATCACTGAATCAGGTATGTCTGTGAAGGTCTCACTCATCCAGCTGATTACAGTCTTGCTCGTGTGATTAGGTAGAGGGATCAACAGGGGGTCCACGACCCTCCCAAAGGACCTAAAGTTAGTTACTCTTAGAACAGAAGAAGCTTCTTGGATGAAACGTCTTCAAGAAACATAAAGTTCAGATGCTTTTCTTTCCAAGCTCCTTAGACTGAATCAGGTACTGAAGCAGTGGCGTGCTGACTAAAGATTTGGACGTCATTGGTCACGTGACTCTGTTCAAACCAAACCTCGGCACAGTGTTTCTGAAGCAGTGTGTTGAATTCTTTTTTTCTACACGTGCGCTTCGGCTTCAAACGGGCCATCACTACTAGTCGAGAGTTTCTGGGTGTTACAGTCTTAGTTTCTAGTTTGTCTTTTGTTTGCTTCTTTTAATGTTTCTTTGTACCTGACTTTGAGTTTAGTAAATCAGCAATAAAGCTGCTACCTTTATTTCTGCTGCCTCCGAGTCCTGTGTTTGGGTCCTACCCATGCCTGCCACACAGCCAACCGTGACATCTACAGAAACGTCTGATTCTGAGACAGCTTGATGTCTTAAAATCCATTTCTTTTTCTAACATTTCTAACAGAACACACCCCTGTACAGCTAGTCTGATATAAGTACAATTCTACTGAATAAAGTTATCTGAGAAGGTAACTTGGATTGCCTGCATGTTCCTGTGTTTAATGCTCACAGTTTGTACATATCCCTGATGAACATACTGATGACACAAAGCTAACTGTGGAAACAGACACGCCGAAGGGGGAAAACTAAGAGTCACAATAACAGAATATTAGAATAGTAATAATGATAATAATAATAATAATCAGCATCATCATCAGCACCTGTTTTCTGTTCATTTGTACCTGAAGTTTTGAGTCCTCACACCAGAGTAGACGGCTCGTGGATCAGCAGGATGTTTGTCTGGAACACACACAGATTTACAGACATTCATAGAGGCAGTAGTTTTCAGCCTTCACTCCTTTTAACATAGATTTAAAGAGTACAGTATGTGGTTAGATAACATGCTTGTCTTTGATGACAGCACACTGTGACAGCCTACCTCTCCTGTTGGCTCTCTGATTGGTCGTGACATCAGCGTAGGTCACATCCTCAGGAGGGAGGAGACGGGTTTTTACTTCCTGTAAAGAGAGGAGGAGGGAAACACATGAACATGATTATGGTGACCCTCAGTATGGGTGAAATCTGTGTTTAGGACTTATCTTTGTGGTCCTTGTTGTCTTAGCTAATGTTGGGAGACATTATCTTCAAAAGTAACTTATTACTTTACAGCATTATTAAGCATTTATGCTAAGTGTTACTTACTGAGAAGATTAGCTAGTTTTTTGCTTTTCCAAGACAATCATTTAGCTTGTTGACACTAACATGTTATTACAGACTGAAGTACTCTGTGCTGGATATGATGGACGCTGTGAAGAAACATTTTTATATAATATTACTTATTCTAGGAATCAGCTGGAGCACTTCTGCCTCGCTCTACGATAAATCCTAAAGAACTGAAAGCTGATGAAATGTAATGTCACCAATTTATTCGTTTTACACTACATTGTGACATCTTCCACACTAAAAGAATAAACTGAGACAAAATATAGCTTTATGTGTCAGGGGCAACCCAAATACACATTTTATTTTGAAAGGTCACAGAGGAAATTGAAGAATCACTGAGCAGCATCACTCGAGTATACATTCAAACCCACCATGACTGCATGTCTGGATGAGTAAAACCCACTGATCTGGACAGAGGTGACCCAGTCAGTTCATTTATGTAGGGTCAGAAGGTCAGCACAGTAATCAGATACTCCTGTTCATATCAGGTGAGTGAGAACCTACCTTTAAGTTTCCACCAGCGGTGGAACAGAACCACAACCACAACCAGAACCAGAACCAGGAGAAGCCCATAGACCAGACGTGGTACAACTGAGACCAGGAGACAGGGAGGAGGAGGACAGGGAGGACACGTAAGAGCAGTTTCTACAGGAGGAGCAACGTTTGTGGAGGTGCTTGGAGGAGGAGGACAGTGAGGAGGAGGAAGATCTGCAGAAGAGATGATGAAGATGGTTCAGTCAGTTTATTATCAGGTCACAATGTTACATCAGGTTTTAAACAGGAAGTGATAACAGTGTTCTGACCTCTGACCCAGAGAGCTCTCAGGAGACTTTCCACCTTCATTAGTAGCACATGAGTAGAGACCTTCATCAGTCTGCTGGATGTTAGTGATGATGTGCTTTGGTTTAAGACCAACAGAACTTCCATTGATGGAGAAATAAGCTGCGACTGTGGCACCATTCCTCTGTCTGCAGCGCAGAATGACATCACTTCCTGTCCTCACAGGAAGTGCAGGGATCTCCAGGATGACACCTTCATCAGACCAGCAGAGACAAACAGAGTTAATGAGAGCAGAGTCACACAGAGACAGAGGACACAGCTGGAACATCTCCACCTGTAGTGTCTGGAGACTCTGTCACTGTGCTGTCCAGAGGAGTCCTCACACCAGAAGGTTTCACTGGGAGCAGAAAGATCCACAACACAGTAGGAACCAAGAAGCCTCCCAAAGCCTGGAGCTGCTCCACAGTCCTCAGTGAGTCCTCCTCTGGTCCTCTTCACTGTCCATCCATCAGCTGTCTGTCCATCATCAACACAACTCAGATACACTGAAGATCCACTGAAGACCTGCTGAAGGTTTGGACTGACAGACAGAGACACTGGAGGACACACACACACACACACACAGACACACACAGACACACACAGACACACATACACAGACAGACACACACACACACAGACACACACAGACACACACACACACAGACACACACAGACACACACACACACACACACACACACACACACAGACACACACACAGACACACAGACACACAGACACACAGACACACACAGACACACAGACACACAGACACACACACACAGACACACACACACACACACACAGACACACGGACACACAGACACACACACAGACACACAGACACACACACACACACACACAGACACACACACACACACACACACACACACACACACACAGACACACACACACACAGACACACACAGACACACACAGAGTAAGTGTATTTGTGTTCTTGTTGGAGTCTCATTGATTGTTTTCACTCATCGACTCACCTGCAGAAACAGTCGGTGCAGACAGCAGCAGCACACACACACCTGCAACAGGAGCACAGAGGTCACTAAAGGTCAAAGGTCAGAGGCTCCTCCACCACTTGTGTACCTGCACAGGTGAGGAGCTTCTTTCTCTGTGTGAGCAAACAGTCGTTTGTGACAGTCACACTGAGGGACCTGCAGTCATCACAAACTCACATTAAAGTTAGAACAGTTATGAGGGAGGTGAGTGTGAGCAGAGAACAGAAATGCTGGAGGTGGCATTAGACACCAGAGACTTGGAGGAAAAAGTGAATGTTGGCTCAGAATTGAACATGTTTTAACACTTAGACCAAAAACCTGACAGGCACCTAAACACATCTGCATCATCATTCCCAACACCCTGGAGGGACAGCAGGGAGAATTTAGATGCTCTCCAAGATTAGATTAGATAAAACTTTATTAATCCCTCAGGTGGGTTCTTCCAGGAGTTTCTGTTTCCAGTAGCACAGAACCAACAGAAACTGCAAAAGAATGTAAGCAGACATAGAAATATACCATATATACACATATACAAATACAGAGACATATATAAATACAAAGTATATCATAGTGATAAAGAGGAAGAACCATTGAATTGCACATTTCAACTATTGTGAGTCTATTGCACTGCTGAATATAAAAAAAATTGCACAGTGAAAGGCCACTACAGATTAGTTGTCCCCCCTCCTTTGTCCCCCTGTCTCCCCTCACTCTCCCCTCCAGAGAGGAGTTTAAACAGTCTGATGGCGTGTGGGACAAAGGAGTTTTTAAGTCTGTGGCTCTTGACTTTGAGAGAAGCAACCTGTCACTGAACAGACTCCTCTGGTGTTTTATGGCCGTGTGCAGAGGATGCCCAGCATCGTCCATAATGTCCAACAGTTTCTTTAGGACACAAAAACAGACCCAGTGATGAAGCCCATTAGACTGGATGTAGACTGGTGTATTGGTATACAATATACACAGAATAATAGAAGTTTTATTATTCTTAATATTTATACTCACTATGAATCTTGTCAAAATGAGGAGGAATACCTCAGTAGGCTGGCTTTTATTAATGCATTTATTCAAGACAATGATATGTTTTGGGTGATTTTAATGCTGATCTCACAGACAGCAGTTCTCGGTTTGTTAACCACTTAACCCACTTTTGTGAAGATAATAATCTTATCCTGTCTACCAAAGTGTTACTGCCTGCAGACAGCTACACATACATAAGTGAAGCCTGGCATAGTACATCATGGCTGGAGCACTGTATGTGTACAGCTGATGGACATGCAGCTTTAGACAACATGACTATCAGGTATGAGGTAACTGTGTCAGACCATATACCTTTTGGTTTTACTGTGAATGTGGAACAAATGCCAGCAACAACTGGAAATAATATTGCTACCAGTGAAAAATTAGTCTGGTCAGCATTTAGTGAAGATGACTTCTTAGCTGATCATAGTAATACTGATATACATCTGAACAACATTTCTTTGCCCAGAGAAGCTGTTTTGTGCAAGGATGTCAACTGTAAGAATGCTGTGCATAAACTCTGCTCCATGTATGATGATATAGTGACTGCTCTGTATGAATGTGGCACACTGCTTGATAAACAATATAAGCATAAGAAACCTAACATCAGACCTAGAAAGAACTCGTATCCATGTACCAGGATGAAGCTCGTGTAGCTTATAAATGTTGGGCCATGGCTGGAAGAGCTAAACAAGGCCCAGGAATTTGAACAGAAAAAATGTGTGAATGCCAGATACAAGTACGCTGTTCGCTTATAACTAAAAATGAGCAAATGCTGAGAGCAGCTTCTTTGGCCAGGAAAACGCTGTGTAATAATGTGACAGATCTTTGGAAAGAGGTGAAAGCTCTGTGTAAACCATCTCTACCATCAACTGTTGAAGCTGTTTCTGGGGCAGATAACATTGCAGCATTGGAGATGTCACGGTCCCCGTGCCTCACCGGCTGACTCCGTGTTAGGCAACATGTTTTTGTTCTCTCTCTCCCTCTTCCTCCTGCCGTGGCGGTGCTCATTGCGGGCTCCGCCCCTGGCCCACGCACCTGTGCTCATCATTGCACCTGTCGCTGATTGTAGTAATCAGAAGAACTTCTTAAGATGGCAGACCTACGCTACTCGTCGCTGGAACGTTGAGCCACCAGCATCAGTTATCTGCAAGTCTGAGTCTGTTGGTCTTCGTGCGACCTCGTACTAATTGGATTTTTCTGTATGTGTGTAGATCTTCCCTGGACCCGTCCCTGTATCTTTGAGTGAGCGAGTGAGCGAGAGGAGCGTTGGAGGAAAAGGAGTGGGATCGTTGCTGAGAGAGTGGAGTGTATTTTCGGACCCTTCCTCTTCCCCTCGGACCCTGGAGCCCCGGACCCCTCTCCCGAACACTTTGTATATATTATCACCTGGTGAAATCACTGTAAATAAACGCACTGTCAGTTTTTGCAAAGGTCTCCTGGTCTGCGCCTGAGTCCACCTACAAAACCCTGTCAGGAGACAGCATTACAGTGTGTTGTTTAACTGTATAAAAAGTGAGTCATATGAGGACAATTCTGACATGAGTAATGACACAATAAGTGTAAGGACACATGAAGTATATGAAGCCACTCATAGGTTATCTGATAGTAAAGCTTCTGGTTTGGATCACATCACTGCAGAACATTTAAAACATGCTAGTTTAAGGCTAGCTCCTCTTCTAGCGCTCTGCTTCACTGGGTTTATGGTTCATGGCATATTACCAGACTCAATGCTGTGTATTTTACTGGTACCAGTTATGAAGGACAAAGCTGCAACAGTGAGCTGTCTGGATAATTACAGGCCGATTGCACTAGCCAGTATTTTATCTGAGGTGTTAGAAAGAATCTTGTTTGACAGAGTTAGTGTGTTCATCTCTTCTCTGGATAATCAGTTTGGCTTCAAACCAAAGCACAGCACTGACATGTGCATATATGCACTCAAGGAAATAGTCAGTTTGTATAGGGCTAAACATTCATCTGTCCTCATGTGTTTCATTGATGCCTCTAAAGCTTTTGATCGAGTGAACCACAGAAAACTTTTTGATAAATTGAAGAGACGGGGAGTTCCTCAATACATCGTGAGGATTCTCTCTTACTGGTACGCTCATCAGAACATGCAGGTTAAATGGGGAAGCAGTATTTCTGCCCCCTTTGGTGTCAGCAATGGTGTTAGACAGGGTGGGATTTTGTCTCCAATTTTATTTAATTTATATGTTGATGATCTGTCCATACAGCTGACAGCCTGTAACACTGGGTGTATATTAGGTAAAACATTGATAAATCATCTTATGCATGCAGATGACCTGGTTGTTTTTAGTCCAAGC
>NW_027052205.1:0-33269 GCF_036321145.2 Pelmatolapia mariae | reverse complement strand
TGATCTGACAAATCAGAAGAAGAAGTTCAAACATGGACAAACTAATCCCCCCCCCCCCCCCCCCCCCCCCCCTGTTAACGCGGTTATCACAATTAAAATTTTTAACGCTCTCAACCTATCTGGAGCGCAGAATGAAAAATTTTTGGACAAACTGCCGAAACGCATTGACAGAGACATTTCAGGGGTTTTGACTCAGTATGCGCTCCAGATGGATTAATTGTTAATCGCGTTAGTCGTGATGACGGCGCATTAACGCTGACAGCACTAAAAAAAAATATAAAGCTGCCAATTTGGGATTTCTTTGGCTTTAAACCTAAGGATGTAATCAAAGCGGTGTGCCACTTGTGCAGACATATAGTGCGAGCAAAGTACTCAAACACGACTAACTTGCATGAGCATGTACGTGTCCACCATCCGGCTGAGTATGCTAAGCTATCACCAGATTCTGCAGCTCCATCGACAAGCACTTGGGGGCACTCTGAGGAGGTGCATCTGCTCGCAGATGAAAGAGGGTGCTGTTAAAACAGCGCTATTATTTTTTTTCTGTTGACTGCTTCTATTAGCTCCATCGTTATTAGCAAACTTACTCACGGGTAAATAAATAAATAAATCGCCCTTGTAAAAACTATCGAAAGTCGATATATTCGTCCAGTCGCCCAACCCTAATGGACATATCCTAAAACAGTGGTTCCAACCTAAAAGTCTCATTCACATCATATCTAAATGGATGAAACGTGATGATCCATTTCTGCTGACAAGTTAAAAACCTACAGAACTTGCATTTTATCGGTCCAATTAGTCCAGGTAGTTAGCTCCATGTTTTACAGTAAATAAAACATTCTAAATGTTCTCAATCTACCCTCCATGTTTAATAAACACTCCAAATGCTGTAGCAGTAAGGTTCTCTTCTATTCAGCTTTGCTGCTAATTCTTCTAAGGTTAGATCTGTGGGAAATGTTGTTTTTGATTTCTTCAGGTGTTTCAGGAACAGTTTAGCAAATGTTGAATCTGACCTTTATCTACAGAACTGAATTTAATCTGAAATTACAGCAGATGTTGTGGTCTGTTGCTGACCTTTGACCTGCAGTTGTATATCTCCCAGTCTTGTTTCTTCGCTCCCATCTGTGATGGAGCAGGTGTAGTTGCCGCTGTCAGTTTTTGTTGGTTTTCTCAGAGTGAGGCTGAAATCAGAAGTGTCCAGAGCATCAGGCTTCATTGATGTACGTCCTCTGTAATGCTGGTTTTGTCCTTTAAGATCATCTCCTCGTTCTCGTTGCACATGGACAGATTTGGGATCAATATCATTGCGATTCCACATCACTGTTGGGTGTATAGGTATATAACTGGAGAACTGACAAGGCAACATTACAGAGTTTTCCTCTTCATACACCTCCACTACGACAGCCAGGGCATGCTGAAAAACTGTGAAGAAACACGCAAACAGAAAAACAAATTAACTGTTTGTTGATGCTTGTCTCAGAGCCCACATTTATCTGCAGAGAGCAAAAAGAACAGTTTTGCAGTTAGACACTCAAATAAAAATTTAATTAAATCAGACGCTTAAGACGACATTTGAACCTACACCTGCTGGCTGCAGGTCTCTAAGCCAGCTAACCAAAACCTTGGCCCTTTATTATGAAATGAGTTCTGCATACCCTGGATATCTTTTCATTATCTGGATCCACTTACTCTAACGTCAGTGATCAGGGACACAAAGCTGAGATGACACTATGCTATCCAATGTACTGAGTAGCCTTTGGAACTTCATGTCTGGGGTTTGACTCCCGACCAGGGTGTCTCTATCCTCTATGCGTCCCCAGGCTATAACCCCCATGCTAACCCAGCCTGCCTCAGATGTGAGTGGTCAGGTTACACTGATGAGAAGTGGGCTACTGAAACAAGAAGACATAAATGGGCAAAGGATGAGAATATGTTGCTGTTGGAATGCTACTAAGCAAGTAACTCCAGCGGAAGGGGGTTGCATTAAGAGGATAACTTACATCATGACTGATGGCAAAAAACTAGTAGCTCAGGGTTCAGTTCTTGTATTTAGCTATCACAACTGGTGCTACGCCAAGGGGGAGCCAGAATGTCAGGCCAGGTTGGTATTATGTATTCTAGGCAATCCCTAGTGCAGGGGTCGTCAACCTGCGGCTCCGGAGACGCATGCAGCTCTTTTGTCCTTATACTGCGGCTCTGCGTGGTTTGGGAAAATAAATGATTTTTTTTAAGTAATTAGCTGAAGTGTATTTTATTTATGTTAGTTCTTTTTTAACTTGTAGTTCTAAATTGGAAGATTATTGTGATATTGAAATATAAAATAAAATTCTATTTTATTATTTTTCATCGCTCAAAATAAGAGTCACACTCGCGGAAGCCGGTGTACCTGCAGAAATGCCGTGCATTTATCGATACTTTCAACCCCAGATAGGCCAATTATGGATCTTCGGATCCACATTATGTCAGCAGCTGTTCTACACCGTGAACTATGTTAAAAACAAACACCGCTCACGCCTCACAGATGACAGCTTACAGTCCTGCGTAAAGATGAAAGTGACTTTGTACAGCCCCGATTTGCAGACGCTGTGCGCAGAGGTTCAGGAGCAGAAGTCCCATTGTAAACATATCACGGCAGACACGACGATGTTTGCATGAACATGCTTTTCAGCATCTCTTTATTGACCACTTTTCACACACGGTTGCTGTACGCATACAGCCGGCTGTATCTATTTTCATTTTTTTAGCAGCATAGTGCTTTTTTTCCAATTATCTTTTAAAAGTCAGGTCAAGGCTTCAAAAGCCCAAAGGCGATATAAGGGTGGCGGCTCACAACAGTTTTTGTTTGCTACATGGATCATTTTAGTTCAGCTGGGTGTCTTTCCTTTTGTTATATTTCTTTAAGAGTTCAAAATGTGTTAATTACATAAAGAAAATGTATTTTTCTCTGTAGCACTTCATGGATTTCATAAGCAACACACCTTAGTTGCTCTGTGGATTCTTTTAAAAAGCAGTTAAAAACTTTTCTGTTCAAACAAGCCTTTTGTTGATCTACGTGTTTTATATTCTTTACATTATTTACATTTGATCTTTTACATTGTGTATAATGTCTATTGATTGTATTTTTTATTTTAATATTTGTGTACAGCACTTTGTGACTGCCTATCTGTGAAAAGCGCTTAATAAATAAACTTTACTTACTTACTTACTTTAGTTGTTCACACAAAGAATAAAGGTAAATAAACACAGTGTTATCTTCATTTTAGATGACAAAAAGTATTTGCGGCTCCCAGTGTTTTCTTTTGCGTGGAAACCGGGTCCAAGTGGCTCTTTGGGTGTTAAAGGTTGCTCACCCCTGCCCTAGTGGGACCATCACTGAGACTAATCAACTGATCTAAACCATGGCAGCAGTGATCAGTGATGAACAGCCACAAGAATCAGTACCCTCTGTTACGGGTCCGAAATTGGTGGAGAGTACAAAACCAAGACAGTCCAGAAGGTCTGAGTCAAAACAATCTTTATTGAAGTTCACGCGCGGGAAGACAGTCACTGCATACATCAGCAAGGGTCTTCGCCAAAATTATACTTCAGATTGCTTTTATATCATCAGAGTATTATGACGCCCCCTCTTGCGTTTACAATCACATAATTTGCATGTACAGAACATTTATGTATTTTAAGAATTAACTGCAGACACAGGAGTTCCCCTTTTGGCATCTTCTTCCAAAGAAGGCAATAAACTCAGGCCTCTGTGGTCTCCAGGGGCTGGTCTTCTCCACTCGTCACCTGTTGTCAAGACAGAAGCTCCAGTGCAGTATGTTAACTGAGTGCCTTCAGGCCTCTTCTTAAACCTGTTTCTAGATTATATGTAATATATATGTGTTTTGTAAGCATGTGTGCACTCTTTCTTAAGCTCCCAATTCCTTACCAATGTATCACCCAGACATAGCGCTGAATGAAGCTTGTGACCTTTATTTACCTGGGAAAGCTTCAACTCTTTAAGACCATAGGGCTGCAATGTGTGTAAAGATATAACAATATAAAATGGTTATGACTGCACCTGTGAGAGATTAATATGGTGTCAGTATGTTTAAATGTTTCAAGGCCATCTTAAAGCTATAAGCTGTGTGATTACGGCTATTGGCAAGACTATGAAATATATTGTAATAATGAAGCAATTTTCTTTTATTCTCACAATCCTCCTTTTGACCTCTTGCCACAAGAGGTCACCACACCGTGTGCTGTGTCACTCCTCGGCCCTCTCAGTCATTTCTACGTCCATCAATGGCATCATAGACACCGGGGTCACCGCCCCGGGGTCCACTGCCCTCGTAATTACCTTTTCCAACAATCCTCTGACACAAGGAATGAGACAGCATCCGCAGGTGACCAAAATCCCTAGAAAAGCAGATACAGATAACATGGCAGACATTACAAACCCTTTCCACTGCCCAAACACGGATGTCATCCAGCCCTCAAAGGGATTCTCAATTCCAGAATCTTCATGCATGGTTCTTGACAACGTTTTAAGACCTTCCAGAGCTCGGGTAACTGAGCCATCTGGGGCAGTATTATTGGGGATGTAAGTACAACACAGGTCACCAAACATGGCACAGACCCCTCCCCTCTCAGCCAGAACCATGTCGAGAGCGAGTCTGTTTTGGACCCCCATTAATGAGGTCGGACCCAACTGCTCCGCCACTCCCTCAAAGGCATCCCTGGTCAGGTTTGAGAGTCTCAGCAGGTTATAATGGACATAATTTATTCTATCCACGTTCTTGTTTGGGGTCACTGGAAAAAGAGCAGAAATGATTGGTAAGTTTTCAAAACCAGCTGCTACTTGATCTGCCAGTTTATACTCGTTGGGCACCCCCCTGGGCACTCCTATGGAGTCGATCCAGGTGGGTGAATTCATCCTAGGGTCATATGCATGTGTCCCCTTACCCAATACATGTCGCTTACGCCTGGCTGCCAGTGTGCGTGTGTTACTCTGGGGAATTACTGTCACTCTGTTGCCGATTAATATCAGTTGAGCACCCAACCTTACCATTGCACAGGTCCCGACACTTCCTAGGGGAACACGGACCAAAAGAGTTCTTTCCCCACAATAATAGTACAACCCACTTCTTGCCCATGTACCTATTACTGTGTTTGAGTCATTCTTGGCATTGGTGGTTCTTCCTGTAAGTGTCGTAGCGCACCAGCTAGGATCAATATCTCCCAGCTTGTATTTCATTTTGTCTGTTGAGAACTTAAAGCAAGTGTAGTTATCTTTTTTGGGTCTAAATGGTCCTACCTTGGTACCTTTATCAATTGGCGGGAAGAGGCTGGCCAATATTGAACAATTGCCAGTACTCACCGCTTCTCTTGTGATTTGAAGCATGCAGTCATATCCCCATTTGTCCTCTGGATACAGTGGAGCGGGTTCTGTAAACAAGCGCGGCCTAGCTGAAGCACAAGCAACACAGTTAGATACATCTTGTTCTTTTGCATTTTGAGCCACCCAGTCCAGCCACAGGTTACTGTCACTGAAACCGGTGGCGCGTTCAATTAAGTCCTGAGGCTTCAACCTGGTGTAATCCACAATCAGGACTCGCCGCTTTTGCTCCTCACGGGCAACAGTTAACGACCCGTTTCCCCAATCCCCTGTACTGTTTATGACCGGAGGGTTGGGCTTTGGGTTTACTAAATTCACTCTAATCACACCTGTCGGGTCTGTCCCTGAAACATCTACCCCAATCACCAGGTAGAACACGCCTCCCGGACTATTTGACCTGGGCAAAGAGCTCCATGGTCCCAGAGAGAGGGTGATAGGGTTCTGTGAAGCAGAAAAGTCCCTCTGGATTGCTATCCCTTTCAATTCTTCAGGGACATGTGGCTCCCACTTCACTCCAGTCCAGGCTACCACATTGCTCCACCCAGGGATGCACCAGTGCCCTGCGGTGTATGACGCTAGCACTGGGCGAATTCCCCGGCTGGAGTGAGGGTTCCCTCCCCGGGTGCAAATATACGGGTGACTGCAGATCCACACGTCATAACCCCTCCAGCTGCTGTTTGCGCCTTTGCAGTTAATCACTCCACACAAATCAAAAGAGTATGAACTCGTGGACCCTTTAACGTAGTCCAATTCCATGCCATTATAAGCGCTGAGACACCCATCCCTTTTACCTGATACCTCTCGTTTGGGTCTCTGTAACGGCCACATTTCAGTGTTCTGTTTTTCAGTCAGTGGAGGGCTGGGCTGACCTCCGTGCTCGGGTGGGCTGTTCCGGGCTATCTGCCAAAAATACACAAAAATACATATTAGCAAAAGTAATACTATCTTATATAACAACCATGTGGTTGTGAGGAGCATTTTTACCAATTTTCTCTCCTCACGCCTCCTGCTACGTGCCTGTATGTCAAATGCGTGCATGTTGTCGTGTGAAACTTATACTTCTTTTATCAAAATATATTTATTTAAATGCTTTCCTTTTTTTTTTTTTTTTTTTTTTTTTTTTAATGTGTTACCACTCCCTTGCGTTGGCGTGGGGATCTCCTCCTTTGCTGTTCTTCTTGCTTCGGCCTCCCAGGTAGACTACTGTTCGGCCCGTTGCACGGGGGAGAGGATTTATTCTGCCTCTGGCTGTCGTCAGCCCCCGTGTTCGGTGGAGCTAGGTCGCTGTCCACCAGGCTCTCGTCTGCTGCAGCACACTGCGTCCAGTGATACCAATTTTCACCTTTTCCTTTCAAACGGACCGCTGTGGCCGTCCGAGCCGTCACCTCGTAGGGTCCGGTCCAGCGAGGCTCTTTCCACTTCCTCTTTATGACTTTCAGCCACACTGCTTTTGCCTCTGGAACCTCTCCTTCTGCCGTGGGCCTCCCGGCGGTCACCTGTTTTGTAAAACTGGACACAAGAGCCTTTACCTCATTAAAATATTCAGCATGAGACTTGTTACTTCTCTTAGACTGTTCTGTCGCTGGAATCACCGTCCAAGGCGCCGGAAACTGCCGTCCTGTCAGCAGCTCGTAGGGCGTGAAACCTGTGGATTGGTTAACAGAACATCTTATGGTCATCAAAGCAATTGGCAGGGCTGCAACCCAATTCAACCCTGTCTGTGCACAGATTTTAGCCAATTTGTTCTTTAAATTTAGGTTCATTCTTTCTACTTTTCCTTGGGACTGAGGGTGGTACACTGTCCCGAATTTATGCTGGACCCCCAACATTCTCTCGACCTCTGCTAAATCCTTATTTCTAAAATGGGTCCCATTATCTGATCTAATTCTCTTGGGAAACCCACGCCTTGGGATGTAGTGGTTAATCAGACATTTAATCACACTTTTTGCATCCTCTCTTTTAGTCGCCCATGCCTCTGGCCAGCCGGTCAGAGCATCCACACATACCAACAAGTACCTCAGTCCTCCTGGTCCCGCATCCACCATGTCGGTGTAGTCTATAACAATTTCTTCTCCTGGTCTCTCTGGCATGAGGAACTTACCTGGTTCTGGCTTCACCGCTGGTTTTGGATTGTGTGCCCCACAGATCAGACACGTTCTAGCTTTTTCTTTTATCATGTTTCTCAAATTAGGGTGCCACCAGTGGCACAAGTTCCTCTCCATCTGTGTCACACCCACGTGACCAAGTCCATGTGCCTCACTTACCTTCTTTTCAGCCAGCTTAGCTGTTAGAGCCGGTCGCCCGTGGGGTCCTCTCCACAGACCTCCTTCTTTTCTGGCTCCTCGGGCCTGCCACACCTCCTTTTCTTCTTGGGTGACTTCTTCCTGCGCCCTTCTGGCTTCCTCCAACACATCAACGGTTGGCTCTTCTTCAGCAATAACCTCCACCATCTGTCTTCGTCCTTTATAGCCTGCTGCTTCTTTGGCGGCTTCATCTGCTTTCTGGTTTCCTTTTGCTACCATTGTGTTTTCTTGAGAGTGTGCTTTGCATTTTATGATGCTTACCCTGTCTGGGTCGTTCAGAGCGTCTTCCAGTTCCTCCATTTCCTTTTTGTGGCATATTGGGGCATTGGTTGCTGTTCTGAAACCTGCTCTCTTCCATTGAGCGAGTTCCACGTGAGCTGCCCCAAACGCATAAGCTGAATCAGTGTAGATGTTCACCTTCATGTTCTTGGCCAGTCTCAGGGCTCGAGTCAGGGCTATTACTTCAGCTCTCTGTGCTGACTGCTGACCTTCTATTCTTCCAGCTTCTTTTACCTCATACTGTCGTCCTCTTCTTGAAACCACCGCGTAGCCTGCTTTCAGTCCTTCTTCATCACGGTGACAACAGCCGTCTGTGAACCAGTCCTCCGCACCTATGATAGGTTCTGCTTTCAAATCTTCTCTGACCTTCTCTTCAGCTTCAGCTCTTTTGGCACAGTCGTGTGGTTCCCCGGACCCCATCAAGTCTGCCATGTTTATGCCTTCATGTGTAAACGTCAAGTTTGGAGCATCCAGGACTTTGCTCAGTCTCTGTTGTCTCAGTGGTGTCATTGTGAAGGCTTGTGAGTTCACATATGCTACTACACTGTGTGTGGTGAGCACTTTAAGTGGATGTTCTCTTACTACATGTGCTGTTTTCTGAATGATTTTGGCTACCCCAGCTGCATGCTGTGTACATGGGGGATGTCTGGCCTCTGTTGGATTTAATCTTACGCTGACATACATAAGCACATCCCTACCTCCTCCTTTTTTCTGAAACAAAACGCCATTCACAATCTCATTTGTTTCAGAAACATCAAGATAGAATGGTTCATCATAGTTGGGTGTGGCCAGATCTGTGGCTCTTGACAGGTCTTGTTTCAGTGAAATGAATGCTGTCTCTGTTGGTGGTGTCCATGGTAACTCTGCCTTAAGGTTTCGAACGCCCACCTTTTTGATCAGGTCCCTTAAGGGGGCCGTCTTACCCGCATAATTCGGGATAAACTGTCTGCTGTAACCTGTCAGCCCAAGAAAGGAAAGGAGCTCCTTCACAGTTCTTGGTTTTGGGTGTGTCAGAATCTGGTCTCTGTGTGTGTTCATTAAACCCACTGACCTGTGTGCAATGACTCGGCCCAGAAATGTTACTTCCGGTCGGACCAGCTGCAGTTTTTCTTTACTTACTTTAAACCCACATTCTGCCAAACGGTTCAGAACCACCAGAGAGGCTGCTGTGCAGGCGGATGCGGACGGGGCTGCTATTAACAAGTCATCAACGTACTGAATGAGCGTACAGCCTTCAGGCAGATGGCACGGTGACAGCGCGTCCTTCAGCACCTGATTGAAAATGCCTGGAGACAAGGCAAAACCCTGTGGCAGGCGTGTGTATCTGTACTGCTGTCCTCTGTATGTGAATGAAAAAATGTCTCTGAGTGATTCATGCAGAGGGAGACAAAAGAAAGCATTAGCAAGATCAATACATGTAAACCACTTTTGTTCCCACGAAATGGCGGTTAACGCCGTGTATGGGTTTGGTACAGGCACGGTGTCTGTACGTAGTATTGCATTAATCGCTCTCAAATCATGTGCCATCCTGTATTTACCTGTCCCGTGCTTTTCTACTGGCAGAATAGGTGTGTTCCAATATGAATGAGAAGGCTCGAGCACACCTACTTCCAGCAACCCCTCAATTGTTTCTGCAATGCCTTCCTCAGCTTCTGGTTTATGTCTGTACTGAGGTCTCTCAATTGGCACTTCCGATTTCAGCTGAAACAGGACGGGTGAACAATTGGCCAGGCCAACATCCGTGGGCCCTGTTGACCACAAACAGTCAGGGAGCTGTGAAAGTGCTGCAACTGCGTCAGGGTGGTCTGTTTTTTCCCTGCCGTGTGTTCTTGAAATTTCTTTGTGTTCTACAACCACCGCGTCGTTAGACAGACAGGTGATTCGGTAGGTTTTGCACTGTGGTGCATACCAGACATTTGGGATTTGAGTACTTTGCCACCAGCTGTTATCCAGGGCTCGCTTGACCATTGGACCCAATTCTCTGGCCTGATGACCGACGTGGACCGCCAAAGTGACATGGGGAGCTGAATCGGAGCCCATCTCGTACCAAAGCAGTTGTTCTTCCGTCAATTTTGCAGCCGCTGCTACCCCTTCCGGGCCCACATAAATGTTATGGCAACGCACGCTCCAAATTTGACCTTCGAGGTTATTTTCAAAATTTTCTCGGTACGTGTCATCGTCGTCCCTATCATAAAACAGAGTGACGTGGTAAGGGTCACGCGGCGGGGTGTAGACGGCCAGGCTCATTATCCAGGGTCTCCACAGCTCATATTGTCTCAGAATGCCGTCTTCCACCAGCCTCCCCCAGTAGATGTCGGCTGTAGCTTGTTCAGAGTCTCGGATCAGATATTGAGTCTTTGTGAGTGTCCCCAGGCACGGGAACTGGTTTCCGCCTGGCAAAGTAACCGTCAGGCCATCTGCGGAACAGGTGATGGTAGCTCCTAGCTTCACAAGCAGATCCCTGCCCATGAGATTTACTGGTACCTGCGGCGACACCACATATCTGTGCTTCAAAGTCTGTTTTCCCAGCTCAGTCAGTGCTGGATCAGTTAGTGGCAGAGTCATTGGAACCCCGGAGAAACCAACCACGCTCACAGTGTGGTCAGAGATGGTTGCACTGTTTGGTGTGGATATAAGCGTGGAGTAGGTCGCTCCAGTGTCCACCAGGAAGGTCAGTGGTGTTCCTTCCACAGTCATTGACAGCATGGGATCTGCCATTCCCACACCGTCCGGTTTCTCAGGGCCCCGTCAATATTGCTCTTCCCAGCCCCAGTCTGCCACTGGGTACTGGGCGAGTGGCGCAGCACCTGGGTTAGGAGCTTGGTGTCCACCTCTGTATCCACCTCTTCCTCTGGGAGCTCCACGTGCCTGGGTTTGGTAGCCTCGCCCACGATAGTTCAGGGGCTGTTCCGGGCAGTCTCTCGCCCAATGTCCCTCTGCTCCACATCTCAGACAGGCATTCCATGACGTGTAGCTGGGATTCCCCGTCCCACGAGCCCTTTGTCCTCTCCCGGCGTAACCACCACGCCCTCTGTACGGTCTCGCCACCCCCCAATTCCCCGCGGGTTGTCTCTGCCTTGGTGCGTTGACGGGCCAGCGGTCATCAGGATAAAGGTTAGGGTCCAGATCTGGCCACTCTGGCACGGGATCAGGCTGTGGCTTAGCCACCATCATTTTCTTTGTGGCTTCCTTACTTTCCTTCTTTCTGTCGCTTGCTTTGTCTTTTGCTTCCGCCAGCTGTAGCTTCACCAGCCACGCCTGCGCTTCTTCCAGCTCCCTTTTCTGCTTGTTCACATCATCCTTTTCCAACATCAACCGATGCGTTACATGCCTCTCCCATTGGGTGGAGTCAGCCACAGCAAAATCTGGATTTTTCTCCAAATCAGCTCTCACCTGCTGAGGCAGCCCTGCCAGCACCGCCGCTCTGAACCAAGCTCTTGATTCTCCTTCTTGGCCAGGATGTATCCCTGTTTCTGACATCCACTGCTCTTTTGCTCTTGCTAGAAACTCTAAAGGTGTGTATTGTGGATCCCAGACTATTTTAGGAATGGCTCCCGTGTTTGGGGTCGGGTACTTCTCACGCACTGCGTCCGCTAGAGCATTTCGCACATTGCGATATGGCATGTTGTTGGCGTATTCAGTTGTTCCTGCCATTTCTTCCACGTCAGCCAGCCCGCAGGCCACCATCGCTCTCCCAGCGAGGGCGCGGAAGTCTCCCAGCGCAATCTCCTCTCCTTCTGTCAACGCCCCCAGCTTCCTCAGCCATCTTGCTCCTCCTTCCGTGACAGGAGGCAATTGTCTGACCAATGCTTCCAGATCTCTTACCTTATATGCTCGGTATATTGGTTCATGTTTGGGTCCCACTATCAGCGGCAAGTTCCGGCTTGTTCTCGTGACTTCGTCCTCATATTCCACTTCTCTGTTCTTTCCAGTCTTTCCGGAATGTCTTGGCGTGTCAAATATGGATTGGCGCTTGCCTTTTACGGTGGGCTTGGGTTTTGTATTTGCGGGTCTGCACACTGTTCTACTGCGCAAATCTAGATTTCTGTGCTGCTCACCGGCGTCTTGTCCTTCAGTCTCCTCATGTTCTTCATCCGTCTCGTCTTCCGATGAGGTCTTGCAGTCTTCCATGTCCTCCTCTATCACTGTCTTCAGGGCTTTCTTCCCTTTCCATCCAGGCTTCAGGTCCTTTATTTCCTCCTCCACAAGTTCCTTCAGGGCTTTTTGCTTCACGACGGTCAACGTTGCTACTACCTCGCGTAGAGCGTCTCGGTCCTCGTGCATACGTCCACGAACCTGCCCGTCCCAGAGGTCCTTCTTCTTTGTGTTCTGCTTGCCTGCCTGGCTCACTCTCTGTCCCCTGTGGAACGGCAACGCAGCAAACTCTGACCTTCTTTCTTCTTCATCTGGTGAAGTCACATCTTCAGTCGGGGCAGCAGGTGAGGCTTCGGTGTGAGACACCACCGTCGCTGCCGGTTCTCCTGATGAGTCCTGCATCGTCCGAGCCAGGCGACACGATACCACACCTGGACCTGCGGTACAGGCCGTCTGTGTCCCTGCATTCTCCATGTGCTGCTGTCCCACCACCGTTGTTTCCTCGAGTTGGGTTGGTGTTTTCTTGCCCATAACTACATTTGCGAGTCCTCCTACCACAACGCCAGTTTGTCCACCAGGGCCATGCACTTGTCCTCCTTCTAAGGTCATCACTGGCATCACATAAGGGGGAGGAGCCTCTGCTCCACCAGGCTGCGGCGGGGCACTTGGAAGTGGGGTGATCCACGGATATATTGTTGGTGTGTGAGGGTTATTCACTCCTTCGCTTTTTAGCGTCAGTTTTATCATTTTGTCCTCCAGCTTTTCATTATCTTCCTGTAATTTCTGCATTAATTTCATTATACTTGCCATTTCTTCTTCCTTTGCTCGCTCAGACTCTTCCACTTTTTCCTTCATCCAGGACGACACTGCACTGCACATCATCATCCACTTGCAGCAGTTCCCATGCATTGCCTTCAGGGCCGTCATTTCCTTTTTTGTTTTCCGGTTGACTGAACGGCCTCCTGATTGCTCCTGTAAGTTCTTCAGTATCTTCTCACATCTCTCTCCCTCTGTTTTAAACACGGCGTCCAGTGCTGTCCTGTCATTTAACCCTTTATGTTGTAATTCAAAAATTTTGCTTACCTCTTCTTCCATGGCTCGACACTCCTTCTCTGCTGCTTTAGATGAACCTGTACAGGCCATCCTTATGGCCTTTTTCAGCTCCTCCATCTGGTCTTTCAATGTTTTGTATCGTCTCTGTGCGGTGGCCGAGCTGTCCGCCATTTTGTGTCTTCCTGTAAGACAGCACTCACCTCTTCAAAATGGCTGCCGTCGGCTCCTCCCTTTCAGTCACCCTCCTGCACTTCCCAGTTCGGCTCAGTGCTCGTCTGTCCGCTCTAACAGTCACTTCCTCTTTTTAATTCTGCTTGGTGACACACACACACAGTGAACTCATGATCCACCACATCATTCGTATCATCAGGCACCCATTCACCCCTTACCCAAAGGCAGTCAGCATAGGAAAATATAGAAAAAGTGAAATACCTACCACTCAATTAATCATTGTTATGTTAGTGTGTTTGGTTTGGTTTTGTGTGTAACAATGTGAATAAAACTATTTCTGCACTCCTCAAGGGACCTCAGTATGCCTGTCAGGAAACAGATGCACTGCCATTCACGCACCAGTGAGCAAAGGGGAACCACACCCTAGCTGTCTAGGGACCAAGCATGTCTTCAGCATATGTCATCTAATAATACATCACACGTTATCAGCTAAAGCAATTATGCACAAGCTTCAGATCAATATTTCAAACTAGCACATTATTACCGCAAATGCAAGGCTACTAAAACACCACCTTAACATTATTACTGTCCCTCACCATGTTCCTCATCTTGTGATGGCTCCGGGGTAATCTGAACTTCCTCGCACAAATCTACTATAGCACTAAATAATGAAAAGCTCGTGGTCAACCACCAGACAATTTCAGCTTCTGTAATAGTTGTGGCCACTTCGATATCTACAGGGTCGTCAGGTGCGTCTGCCCGTTCTCCATGGAAAACCCGACTCGCCCTGTAGACACCCTCCCCCAGAGGAATCAGTTTTATGCTGCAGTAACCAAAAGTGAACATCTTCCTCTTTCAAAGTATTATGTGTGTTCTGAGAAATAGCAAACAAAATTAATTTACTTCCTACCATGTGCTAGGCTGCACAGCACATGTAATGAAGCTGAAAATGTAAACTAGACATATAACAGGAAATTTAACATAGGCCTATAACACAACAGTGGCATATAGCTCTACAGTTCTGCGGCCTCCTCGCTATTGTGTTCTACAATCTCCCGCAGGGAGGTTACCAAACGCAGGCAATCATTTAATAGCAGGGGAAATTCTGTTTCAGTCAAATTAAGAGTGATACTGAAGTCATGATCAGTAAGACCAACCTCACAGCAAACCCGCAGTTCAGTTTCTACCCACCACGTGTCACCATATGTCACTGGAGTCAACACCAGACTGAAAGTGAATCCAGTCATATTTCTACTAACTGACTCCAAATCAACATCTTGTGTGTCCTCCATTAAATGTACATGTGCTCTTTAATACTGAAAGTCCAATGTCCCACACACACAAATACAATGCGAGCTATCCCGTCCACTGGAAGTTAATGTCAAAATCCTGAAAAGCGCGCTCACAAAGGTCCGGAAAGTCCCGTTCCGCCTCAACGGGAGTAGTATAGGGATTACAGTATAATTCCAGTGCCCGAAAAATAATCAGACTGCGATTGGTAAAGTCTAATAGGAGTTGTTGCGAATTTCTTATTACTGCAGTTACTAAAAAACCATAACGAACGTCTGAAAGCAGAGCTTCACAACGACAGGTGACGTTTGCAATATCGCCTGTCCATGTATATTCAACCACACAACAGCCGCTATCAAACATGCGAGCTAAATGAGGCAGGGAGTTATCCCCGCCACTCAAACAGAATGTTAAAGTCCCTGAATGCAGTTGCACAAAATATAGCAAAGTCCCGTTCTGCGTCAGTGGGGCTTAAGTTTATATGTTCTCTACAGTATAATCGAATAGCAGTAAATATAACGACACAACTGCATGCAAAGTCTACTAATCTGTCTTCTGATCTGTCTATCAGTGAGGTAACTTTAAAACCGTAAGTAATGTCTGAACAGACAAGGTGACATCGACAGGTTACAACATAAAAATCACCTATCGGCGTATGTTGAAGTAAGCAATAGCCAGAATCAGGCATGTGTGTATGTGTAAAGTTTATATTATATACTTAAAATATTAAAAGTACAAAGAAACTACAACACGCAAGTGCTATGAAGTACATCAAGAGTGAAATAGTTCCGGTACGTGAAAAATAGAAACTAGAACAATGCACAATAATTTTAACAACCGTAATATAAACAAAGTAAAAATAAAAGTTATTTCCTTAAAACACCATATAGAACCGACGTAATAGCAACCAAGTAAAAATTAAAGTAATTCTTTCCTTAAAAGACCAGTAAGTCGTCTTTAACCAGGCTGTCCAGTCAGTCATTAGTCACTCATTAGTAAACAGGAAATGTGATTTCACATACACCTAATTTACATAGACACACACACACACAATGTAAAAATAACCAACTAGCTGCAGTGCCCTTGGCAGACAGAAAATGTACACAAACAGAAATATTGTACCAACAAAATATAACCTAGAGACGTCTTATAAGATATACAAATATATACAAGGCCTTAAAGTACGTACCCTACACAATTTAGACAAATTTTAAATTAACCCTCCAAGGGACAAACTCCAAGTTTTTGATAATCAATGACAGTATCAGGTCCAACCTGTATCTGTTCTAATTGCTAAGGTTCCTAAGTCAATTTAAAAGCGTCCAACGCCCAAGGTCCAACCTTTGCTACCCAAAAAAGTGCATAAACCGTTCCAAACGGTAAAGTGGTCCAACCACTAGTTATTCTGGAGTGCCCCAAACCCCACAGTGACCAACTGACTATCCCTCAAAAGAGGACAAGATCTAAGCGTCCTTGACCTTGGCAAGCGTTACCTCTGAGCAATGCACTTCTTAGAACTCCCAGAGTTCCGTTCTACAGAAATTTAATTACTTTTGAAGACACCCTATGAAACCACCAAACCTACTATACTGATGTCCAAGCCCAGCTTTATAATCAATTAAGACTGTATTACCATATACAGATTTCAAATGACCTATATCCTAAATTCAGTAGTCCAACTACTTTACTTTGTCTCTTTCCTATTTCCGTTACTTTTACCTTTTCTTATTCAGCAGTCCAACTGCATTTAACTTATCCTTTTCTTATTTCAATGTATAAACTACACAACATCAGAACCTAAGAACACAAACAGTCATCAGTAATCTAATGAGTAGTGTGAGATTATTATGCTATCATATGTTACCTTATATCTGTAATCAAAGTAGTTGAATTAGGATACAGCTGTAGGACATATATTATCTTTTAGTTTAGACTGTGTGCTGTGTGAGTAGTCAAGTTCCCATCATGCATTTGGGTTAGAAGAATATAATCATTACGTAGTTCATTAGATAAGTGTGCACCACTCTGTATCCTTGATCTGCTGTGAATGTGTTACACTGTTTTCTTGACATGTTTTACTGCTGAATCATGAAGAGAATGTTGTGTGCAGAAGACCTTGTGTCTACGTTTAGGAGAGACAGACTACATTCCATACCCCCACCGTCTTTAGAGAATGAAGACAGGGAGCCGAGGTCATAACTTAGGCGCCGTAAGAGAGAAAACATGTGAATGTTTAGGCTTTTACAAATAGGTGGGGGCCACTAGGAGCTATAAAAGGCTGAGTAACCCGTCACCATTTGGAGACATGCTGTGACCCTCTTCAGGCATCTCTCCCCATCATGATGGTTCTTATGCTCATAAGTGTTGAATTATATGGAAATAAAGTATTATTGATTGAGCATGTATACACCGAGTATTGTCCTTCCTTCAGCCCAAAGATTAAAACAACTGGGAGTTTTTAACAACTTGGTGCCGTGACCCGGATCTTTGGCGTGCTGAGGAGGTGTAGATTTGGCCTGTAGTGAGATCGTGGGGCGAGGCGAACAGAGGGCCGGCCTAAACAGAAAGGTAAGCACAGCCTGTTGTATTATAAATACCAAATGTGCATATTGGGCTTTCCAAATTAATCTGTTCGCTGAGTTACACGTATTTTCACATTAAATTTGTCGGTGTCTGGTTTTTGGCGCAAGATACTAACAACATAAGTTGAGGCTGAATTCCAGTGTGTAATAAACTGCTTCTAGCAAGATACTAATTACATACTACGTTGAGTCTAGTTGCAGCCCACTTTACCTTCCACATTTAACTTAGTCTAAGACTGGCTTCTGTAGCAATAGATATTAGAATTTTTCGTTGATGCGGCCATAACTCCAGTACATTGAATAGAGGTTTTGAAGTTGGTTTATGGTGTCGGATATAAGCCCTCGTTGATGCGGTCATGAAATTGGTATAAGATTCGGGTTAAGCAGATGCTGGCTTATGGTGTCGGTTAAGCGCCAGCTACGCAGGATGCGTAACGCGTCCGTAGGTTTTGGTTTATGATACGGCGTGTTCTGGTGATGCGGTCATAAGTGCAGTAGTGAGGGGTAGCTGGTTTCAGCACATTGAATAGAGGTTAGATGGTGGTTTGTGGTGTCGGTTAAGCCTCGAGGGTTGCGGCCATAGAATTATAAGTAAAATACTTACTTCACCCCGATTAAAGGTAAAGCAGACCTGGTTTATGGTGTCGGTTTTGAGCATCGGGGACGTATGCATCACTTTTGTGTTATGATGCGATTTTGCCCCGTTGTGGCGGTCATAAGCGCAGTGAAAGGGGTACTTGGTGTATGGTGCGGTGGTGCTTCGGAATAGTTCTAACAGTTGAGCTTAAGAGGTTTCTGTGTAAATTTCCGCTGGTGAAAAGCGCTCTCTGTGTGTCTTACTGCTGGTGAAACGTGCTGTGTGTGTAAGGCACGCTCTGGGTGCTGCTGTGTGTGTGAGGCGTGCTCTGGGTGCAGCTCTGTGTGTCAGGCGCGCTCTGGGTGTGTTTCTGTGTGTGTGCAGCGTGAACACAGTAACAGTGACGGTTGATGTGTGATTAGGAGGCCACTAGCGCGAAGAAGATGCTTTAAGATCTAAGGTTGACGCCTAGTGTACCTGTGGAAATTAATTTTGTTCATGGTGTGGCGACCCTCCTGTCTGTGGACGCACAGGCCGGTCCAGCGTCGTCTGGGTGCCGAGGTGGCGACTTGGGAACTGAGGACTCCCGCATAGCTACAGAATAACACTGGAACGGCCGTGTAATCACGGGTTCACATTTATTCTGGAATAGAACAAGAAAATGCTTTGACATCTAAGGTTGAGTTCTATAGTAGTCAAAAAAAAAAAGAAAACCGAGGTTAGAGTCCTCATTTCTTAAAATCGAGGTTAGAGTCCTCGTTATAGTGACGTTTCAGTGGTTAAAATTGTTGTGTGCCTGTCCCCTGATAACGTGAAATTAAATAAAGAGGGAATTTGGAGCCACATAGAGATAGACGGGCAGAATTGGGTGTATTACTCTGTGGTGTAATAAAAATAAAAATTAAAAAAAGGAGAGAGAGATAGTAAGAGGTGTGTAGTGGAGAATTATTGAGGAGTAGAGAAAGGAATGTGTTGGGAGACAGGCGTGCAGTTGGCGCTGTCAAGGTGGGCGTGTTGCCTGCTTATTTGTTTAACAGTGATGAAAATGATATTAAATAAATCTCTTAGTGTGTTAATACAGGAAGCTACGGACCTGGACCAACTGCCCCCACAAGTACAGCGGCCGAAGCAAAATTATAGTAATGGGAACCACACCCAGCACGAATCAGCAGCTGTGAAACAGACAGCAGCGAGGAGAGAATTAGGGGAGAAGTTTTAACACATAAAATTTGGGGCCAACAGACTTGTGGAGGTTGGGAAAGCGTCCGGAGCATCACAACAAAAGGTGAAACAACAACACACACAAGCAGAGAAATGTGAGAGAAAGGCTCCTTTTAAGGTAACGCCTAGTTTGAGAAAAAGTTAAAATTAACCTGCCTACAAATGCACACTCACGCAATGAAGAAACAGCTTACACTCATGAACACGTGAAGATTTTCCAGCAAGGTTAAAGCAGCAAAAATAACATACATCTGTTGTTAAATGATCAAGTTTATCCATTACTAACAAATATACCCTCTGGGTTGCAGGACAACAATTTAACTTCAAAGAAAAAGAAAATAAAGAGACTGGTATGACCAACCAGTGATTAAACAACAAGTTTAGTGGTTAAGAGTCAAATTGTGAGATGTTTTCTGCTGATTGAACAACACAAGTGATTACTGACGGAAAGAAAATTTCTCTTTTGTGAATTTAAACATTTGAACATGTGCATGTTGTCCTGTCAACTTGGTGGGTTATGAGTTGATTATATCGTGAGGAAAAAAAAAAAAAGGGGGGGGGGAGAGAAGGCTGACACAGGGCCTGGCCCGGTGTTTCTCCCCTCTCTTTGTAACACAGCCAACACAACATCATTTTCCTGTTCGTACACTTCTGTTTGTTTTTGTTTTGTTTTGTTTTTTTTTTTGTTTGTTTTTTGTTTTCTCTTTATGTTTAATTACAGGCTGCTTTGCCGGCCCTGAAAGCCGAGGCTGACCTGGACTCCTGCTCTCCCCTCTACGTGACCCTGACCAAACGCTGCAACAGCTGGACCCACAACAACAACCTGAAAATTCAACAGTGCTGCAGGAAAGCGATCTCATGCAGCAGAGACGGAGAGCACTAAACCTGAGGCCCGTTTCACTACACGGGGGAAAATTCTCAGACAGCTTCAGCTGACAGAGCTGTGACGAGACGCCCGCCAAGCCCGAATGAAAAGTAAGGCTGAACAAAAGAATGCTGACCTTAACAACTCTGCATTCACACTGTGCAGGACAGTGATGGACCAACACAGCAGCAAAAAGGGCGTGACCGAGACAGGAGGAGCAACTGAGGTCAGAAGGCACCTCAGAATGGACAAAAAACACAGAAGAAGAAGATGCAGGTTTCACCTAAGGTGAGCATGGACATTGGAGAAGGACTGCCCCAATTGGGGTCAGAACCAGGACGGACTGAACTTTGAACAGCAGCAGCAGCAATGGTCGCAAACAGACTGAAAAGGAGGAGGGCAGGACCCCAGGGCACGCTTCAGGCCGTGGTTTACCCAAGACACCAGAACAGGAAAGTGATGAACACACACACACAAACACACACATCTACATACATTAACTCAGAATGAAGAGAAATACACACATGAACAGATGTGCACTCGGTGATTGAGTGAGAAATGACACACACACACACACACACACACAAATCGAAATGCTGATTCAATTCACTGAGAAGTGATCCACACACATACACATGCACACGCTGATGCAATGAAGAATGCTTTGCTAACAAATGCTTAAGCTGATATGCAAAATGCTGCACACAAACATCCCAATATATAATTTTTTATAAGAAGCCACTGATTACTTAAAAATGTGTTATATGTCACCCAAAGAGCATTTATGTAGGGTTAAGGAAGAAGGTCTAAAACGGTTTGGTTATGAAAACAATGTCTGTGCGTGATGTCTGTTTATGGCTCAAGGCCTTGACTGAATTCTTTGCTGTGCTTCACACAGCCTGGTGAGGAACAGTGGCACAGAGTGAAAGTGATGAATTAATAGTGTAAGTTTTAGGTCGAAGTACGGCATTTTCTGTGATTGAGATTTAATTTAAGGAGGAACAAAAGGTGCTATGGTACCTGAGGTTCTCATTCCTACACAATATTGTCCCGGCAGGAAGTAAAACTTTCCTGTGAATTTCTGGTTGATTTTTTGGTTTTGCTTAGCGCTAGCTTGATTTTATCAGTGAGCTTTGGCTTGTGTTCTTTCTCTAAGCGAGAGAGGGATAGTTTTATGTTTGGACATGTCTGCAATGGGCCCTAGTATGTGTTATTTTATTAGTATTTTGTTGGTTATGTCTGTCTTCGTTTTCGTTACAGTGCACTGAGATAAGAACATCTGAGAGGTGTGATCCACTGGTGGTGATATTTTGACATTTTGTGAGTTCATGATTTAACAATCAGCTCTTTAATCCAGGCCTGAAAGATTGAAATTTAAAGCGCTATAAAATATTATTACTGTAAACAGTTGCAAAGTGTGTTTCTCCATGATTATAATGGGCTTTGGAGAAATTCACTAATATGGGACATTGATAATATGAGAAGTCCTGAGTCTAAAAGGATTGCAGCGAGTCAATACAGTTAAAAAAAAAGGAATAGTTTCCTTTAAAATGATGACGTCATCTTGCTGGTGATGGATGCTCGAATAGGTCACGCGTGAGACTCCATTATCAGCAACATCTGGTATGAGTGTGTGAATGAATGTATGTGACTGGACTGTGATGGACTGACTTGATACTGAGACAAAGACTGCACGAACTTTAGGATTAGTAAATGCTGACAAAAAATTC
This sequence comes from Pelmatolapia mariae, assembly GCF_036321145.2. NCBI lineage: Eukaryota > Metazoa > Chordata > Actinopteri > Cichliformes > Cichlidae > Pelmatolapia > Pelmatolapia mariae. The sequence goes on along the minus strand of NW_027052205.1, from coordinate 11,729 downwards.
ACCCAGCCGGCAAGAGAGGGTGGATGTTTCGCTTTGTTTTGTTTTGTTTTTGCAGGAGCAGGAGGATAAGGGAGACTGGAGGAGGAGACGGTAGCTCCGCATGAGAGTGTGGAACTGCAGATTTAACCCTTTGATTGCTAATTTTGAGTCACTGATGTTTGCATTAAGAAAACTGTGCTTTATTAGCTGTGTTTTGATTAAGGTATCATGTTATATTATTGGGAATGCCAGATGCTACAGTGGGGAGATCTTTTGGTATCACTCATGACTGGAATATGTTGCTATTCACCATAGCAGGCCACTGTAAAAAGTTAATTAAGGTTTATAAAGGAAAGTACCAAAACTTTAACAATATTTATGAATGTCTTGCCACATTCAAAATGAAATTCAAATTAAAAGATACCCTTAAACTCAGAGAATCAATATGAAATAAAACATGCAAATTTTGTAGAAAGTACATGACTGATAACTGTTCTGTCCTGAGCTTTTGTTTCCTATAGCTCCCACTTGACCACACCAACAGTTTTTACCACCAAAGGAGGTTAATTAAAAGTTTGACAACAAGCATAAAATTTTCCAAAACTTAGAGACAGAAAGGAGTTCTGAATAATCATAATTTGGCAAACCACTAGGATGGCGTTGGACATCCTCGGATGGGGAAGAATGGGTTGGTGTGACCAAGGTGTGGTTTGGCTTGTTGTATGTATATTTCAAAATGTTACAGCTCTAGATGGACCAGTTACCAGTGCATGGAAACATGACAGACTTTATTACATGAGGACAAGGGAATTTTCTGGGATTGAAGGTCCTCAGGGTGAGTGGTTGACTAAAGCATGCATAAAATAATCATTTTGTTATTGAATATTAATTGATTGATAATTGGCCACATTTACAGCTGTGTTGACTTGTAGTGGACACAGTTTACTTCATGTTTAAGGATTCTAATTGACAGATTTAAAACAGTGACACTAAGAGATGCATTCGACAATGAGGGAAAAAACAGATGACGAGGCTGGAGCAGCAGTACGCGAAAGAAGAATTTCTGATACTTCCTTTTCTAGCTCCGGTGAATTGACACATGGGAGTGTGTCAAAAAGGGGGGAGTGGAAGTTGAGTCTTAACATCAAACAATGGGTTTTATGAACATTTTATGACTTTATTTGTGTGTTTAATAATTTAGGTATGGTAAAACTTAAGCTTATAAAGTTAGAATAAAAATGGTCAATTTGTTTCTGCGTCATCGGAAGAACAATGGATAACAACATTAGATTACCAAGGCTAGGGAGAGAGGTGTTTTGGTTTTCTGTCTCTTACAGAGAGAGGAACAGACACCAGATGAGGACACGGAGATGAGGATCCTTCACAGCAACTGGGGTCAAGTGTCATGGCGTTTGGGCTTCTGTTGGGCTCCTCGAGAAGATGGATCCCATAAAACACAGCAATAACTATGAAGGGGTTGGCCAAAATCTAGGAACACCAGACCAACGAGATTCGAGAGGCTCTTGGTAAAAAGGGGGACACGGCTGTGATCCCAAAATACACAGATCTTTGTTTGAAATCGGGGCAGAATAATCCCCTGATCTGTGCAACGACTAAAGGGTGGTCTAACCCCAGAGGTCGAAGAAAGAAGCTGAGAATCACCCAACTGGAAGATACCGGTAGCTGCAGCAATAAAATAAAGGTTAAAAGCTCCTTAGTCAGAGGTTCTAGTCTAAGTACATTTGAAAGGTATAAGGTGGCACCAAAATGGGGGTGGAAAACTGGAGCACCAAAATAAAGCTGTGGGAGAATTGGGGAGTAATGGGAGTGTCATGTGTACTTGTTGTTGTTGTAATCATAATTTCTCTTGCATCTGAACTGCTAAACACAGAGGTCATCCTATATATGGTCGACCCGTTAAAGGGGGACAGAGGGCCTCAGGACCAAGAAGAACTGGACTTTGTAACGATGGAGTGCCTGGTGTAAGTGATCTCTCCAGTAAGGAGAGATCAAAGGGGGAATTGTGAGATTATTATGCTATCATATGTTACCTTATATCTGTAATCAAAGTAGTTGAATTAGGATACAGCTGTAGGACATATATTATCTTTTAGTTTAGACTGTGTGCTGTGTGAGTAGTCAAGTTCCCATCATGCATTTGGGTTAGAAGAATATAATCATTACGTAGTTCATTAGATAAGTGTGCACCACTCTGTATCCTTGATCTGCTGTGAATGTGTTACACTGTTTTCTTGACATGTTTTACTGCTGAATCATGAAGAGAATGTTGTGTGCAGAAGACCTTGTGTCTACGTTTAGGAGAGACAGACTACATTCCATACCCCCACCGTCTTTAGAGAATGAAGACAGGGAGCCGAGGTCATAACTTAGGCGCCGTAAGAGAGAAAACATGTGAATGTTTAGGCTTTTACAAATAGGTGGGGGCCACTAGGAGCTATAAAAGGCTGAGTAACCCGTCACCATTTGGAGACATGCTGTGACCCTCTTCAGGCATCTCTCCCCATCATGATGGTTCTTATGCTCATAAGTGTTGAATTATATGGAAATAAAGTATTATTGATTGAGCATGTATACACCGAGTATTGTCCTTCCTTCAGCCCAAAGATTAAAACAACTGGGAGTTTTTAACAGTAGACATCAATTTCAATCATCCAATTCGGCACACTTCGGAATATTTCAACAGGTAGTGCCTACCTTTTGAGATGGGCTGCCCTTTGTCCACTCAGATCGATCACTGCCTCCTGATTGTGCGACCCCCTCGGACGTCCACAACGCCACTCTCTCCTTAACCAACACCGGCCAATGCACCAAATGTTACGGGTCCGAAATTGGTGGAGAGTACAAAACCAAGACAGTCCAGAAGGTCTGAGTCAAAACAATCTTTATTGAAGTTCACGCGCGGGAAGACAGTCACTGCATACATCAGCAAGGGTCTTCGCCAAAATTATACTTCAGATTGCTTTTATATCATCAGAGTATTATGACGCCCCCTCTTGCGTTTACAATCACATAATTTGCATGTACAGAACATTTATGTATTTTAAGAATTAACTGCAGACACAGGAGTTCCCCTTTTGGCATCTTCTTCCAAAGAAGGCAATAAACTCAGGCCTCTGTGGTCTCCAGGGGCTGGTCTTCTCCACTCGTCACCTGTTGTCAAGACAGAAGCTCCAGTGCAGTATGTTAACTGAGTGCCTTCAGGCCTCTTCTTAAACCTGTTTCTAGATTATATGTAATATATATGTGTTTTGTAAGCATGTGTGCACTCTTTCTTAAGCTCCCAATTCCTTACCAATGTATCACCCAGACATAGCGCTGAATGAAGCTTGTGACCTTTATTTACCTGGGAAAGCTTCAACTCTTTAAGACCATAGGGCTGCAATGTGTGTAAAGATATAACAATATAAAATGGTTATGACTGCACCTGTGAGAGATTAATATGGTGTCAGTATGTTTAAATGTTTCAAGGCCATCTTAAAGCTATAAGCTGTGTGATTACGGCTATTGGCAAGACTATGAAATATATTGTAATAATGAAGCAATTTTCTTTTATTCTCACACCTCCATGAAGAAGGAGACTAGAGGCCAAGATCAATATAGCATGGAAGAAAGTTAGAGAGAGAGAGAGAGAGAGAGAGAGAGAGATACACACACAAACTGAGATTCAAATGCAATAGTAAATTCCTTTCCCCTAGCGAGAGAATATCTAAGTTTCCTCTCGGGATTGTAAAAAATTTAGATGTGATTACTTAATATTCCTCATTCAACCAAAGCCTAAGGGCGTATGAATCATGTTTCATGTATAATGATTTTTAGTCTCTGATCCGTCTGCAGGGGCTCCTAAAAATGAAGAAGAAAGAAAGAAACCCCGTCACTAGTCAATCTATTACAGGGGCGTGAATTTTAGTACTCAGAAGGAATGAGCTCAGCTCAAACCGGAAACGGCGCAACCCGAGGCTACTTTAGCATGGTTAGCTAGCTCTGCCATATCGGAAGTGTCCAATCTGTGACTACAAAGTCCACAGTCTGTGAGTCTGATCTGTTTCTAACCTTCCCTCATACTTTTACTATTAAATCCTCATCATTAAATCTGTATTTCCAACACTGTGAATTTCCATGACGTCAGAGGCGCGAGCTGCACCTGAGTGTAACACTTCCGGTCACAGAGGACTGTCTGCGGAGCTGCTGCAGGTTAAACACAGGCCGTTTATCAATGCCCAAGTACGCGAGTACGTACTCGCGTTCTCGGTGAGTACGTACCCGCCGAGAACGCGAGCACGGACTCGTGGGCCGTTTCTCAATTCTCAAGTACGCGAGCACGGACTCGTGATTTGTACAGTCGGAACACCAGCATACGTGATGATGTCACAGGTCCGGAGTTTTTACTGCCGTCCCCTCTTAATTTAACTGTGAGTAACATGTTATGAAGCTTAACTTTAATCACAGCCAAACCAGTTTACTCAGGAACAAATAAAACACTGAAATAAACCAAACATTAACATTTAGAAGTGATCTAAGTGACTTATATATCATTGTTAACCTCAGTAGTGAAACCTCTATTAATAAAAATAGTGTACATGTACATACGTGTACATACCTTAATAAAAACAAGCAGGTGAGATGTTAGAACGCTTTTATTTCTATTCTAGTGGACACTCAATACTATAGACAGCTGCTGGAGTTTCTTTAACCTGAGTAGTGAGAAGTCTGCGAGCGGTTTGGGGGGGGGGGGTTGGAAACGATGTGCCGGGAGTCTGCTGTTGAGTTTTGGACGAAATGCATTCTGGGATATTTAGCTGTCCCAAGTCTACACCGATGCATGCTCGATAAAACGGGCGGATCGAGAACACATCCGGGACTTTCTCGCGTTCTCGGCGTGATGCGTACTTCGAATTGGAACAGTACTTGGTCTCCGACTGATGACGTATCACGAGTACACGAGAACGCAAGTACGCACAAGTACGCATATTGATAAACGGCCACAGACTTTCTTACCGTTCATGAGGAGCAGGAACACCACCAGCGTCTTCATCCTCCTTTAAAAACAACTCAAACCGACACAATGACCGTTTATCAATGCCTAAGTACGCGAGTACGTACTCGCGTGCTCGGTGAGTACGCACTCGCCGAGAACGCACGTGAGTACGTACCCGCTGAGAACGCGAGCACGGACTCGTGGGCCGTTTCTCAATTCTCAAGTACGCGAGCACGGACTCGTGATTTGTAGAGTCGGAACACCAGCGTACGTGATGATGTCACAGGTCCGGAGTTTTTACTGCCGTCCCCTCTTAATTTAACTGTGAGTAACATGTTATGAAGCTTAACTTTAATCACAGCCAAACCAGTTTACTCAGGAACAAATAAAACACTGAAATAAACCAAACATTAACATTTAGAAGTGATCTAAGTGACTTATATATCATTTTTAACCTCAGTAGTGAAACCTCTATTAATAAAAATAGCGTACATGTACATACGTGTACATACCTTAATAAAAACAAGCAGGTGAGATGTTAGAACGCTTTTATTTCTATTCTAGTGGACACTCAATACTATAGACAGCTGCTGGGGTTTCTTTAACCTGAGTAGTGAGAAGACCGCGAGCGGGCGGGGAGGGGGGGGGACGATGTGCCGGGAGTCCGCTGTTGAGTTTTGGACGAAATGCATTCTGGGATATATAGCTGTCCCAAGTCTACACCGATGCATGCTCGATAAAATGGGCGGATCGAGAACACATCCGGGACTTTTTCGCGTTCTCGGCGTGATGCGTACTTCGAATTGGAACAGTACTTGGTCTCCGACTGATGACGTATCACGAGTACACGAGAACGCAAGTACGCACAAGTACGCATATTGATAAACGCCCAAAGTCCCGTTAAATCCTCTGCTGACCCAACGAACCCACACCTGGACACACCTGCAGCTCCCAAATACGCTCACGCACAAAGTTTACTTTCGTTTTAACAGGAAGTCTCCGTGTGTGGCAGATATCAGTGATTCTGCGTTTGGTAGAGGGAGGCTGGATAGTAGTGGTGAAAGGTGTGGGGCTTTTTGTGTTCAACAATTACTCATTGTTGTGCAAAGTGAAAATCACAGTATGTTGGTGGCCATTTCTTGTGTTTGGCATCAATTTAAAATAAAACAGCTGTAGTGAAGGCGTCTTCCATTTTTTAGCTTCAATGCTGTTGTTATTTTTCACACCATAAGCTGAATGTTACTTTCTGATGCTATTGTTTTATTTTTCTAAATTTCATAATCAGCCCTACAGTACGTAATTGGACTCCCATCCACTATTACCCAGCAGTCCGAGCTGAGTAAGCACCTACTAAGGACCTTTTTAACCTTTTAAAAGAGCAGAGTCTCTTTTTTTTATCTGTGACCACTCTCAGCAGCATGTAAATGATTTTTTTATTTTTTTTATTATAACCTTTATTTAACCAGGAAAAATAATCCCATTGAGATTAAGAACCTCTTTTTCAAGGGAGTCCTGGCCAAGAGGCGACAACACGTTAAAAATTACAAAGTTATGATATGTGACACAGTGGAACAAATAAGTTTAGGTGAAGGATAGATGTCCCAGAAAATGAAATTATTTGATCAAAGTACAGTTTACCTGATTCACAAGCTCCGTGGTTGCCTGCAAAATAAACATGGTTATCAAATTACATGATTTTCCCTGGGTTTTAATCACCGTACAGTAAAAACAATAACATCATTATTAGCAATAAAGCAAAAAAGCAATAAATATCATGATGTCACTATTATATTGATATCCAATAAAACTGTGTCAGTAAAACATATTCACAATTTTAACACAAAACATTCTGTCATGGACTGACAGACTGTGTGGACTCAGTGGTTTTGCTTTGATTGTTATTATCTTTTGTTTCAATTTAATTCTGATTACGATTTTCTGGTTTTTAAGGTTTGGTTTCGGTGTTCCCTCTGTACTGTGTTAGTATTGTGTACCTGTGTTCATGTTATTTCCTGTTTTATTTTGACAGTGCAATGTCCTACGTTAGTGTGTCTAGTTTTGCTTCCCCTTGTCTTGTTATGTCCAATTAATCCCAGCTGTGTCTCCCTCCTGTTTCTCATTCCCTGATTTAGGTTATCTTTTGGTTCCATCACCACTTCTGTTTGTATTTCCACCGTTTAAATAAAGCTCACTCGCATCTTAAGCTGTGACTGCATCTTGGGTCCTAATTCTCACTCTCCACACCGCTTGCCCCGGCAAACTTTGACACATTAATTTCTACCGTATGAATAAATGGGGAAAAGTTGTCACCAAGAGCCCTGCAGCTTAAAAACAATATGAGATCTGGACATTAGGAGGACTGGAGCTAAATTCTTGGACGCTACTAAAAGTTTTATGGGGAAAAAAATTAAATGCATGTGGGCTGTAAGCATGTCCAAAACAAGTAATAACTTAAGTAGTTAACCTAAAATGTGAGCAGATGTATTTATGACCTGATTAACAAAACATCTTATTAATTTATTCTGTAGGTTAAACTTACTTTAAAAAAGGAAACATCAAACCTAAATCTAATCATAGTTTACAGTGAACACTGAAGAAAATGAAACAAGTATATAACAGTGTATCAATATTAAGTATTACATTGTTTACTTTATCAGTCCTTTGGTTTACATTCTAGTGTCAAATTATTTTGCACTGTCAATGTTTTTTCATTATGCTCGTTTGAAATGTGCTTTAACTTAGGAAAACTCTCCTTAGATCAATTTTACCTTCTGGCAAGAGCTCTCCTCACAACAGTACAGTTGACATTTCCTGACAGTAGTTAGTTTTATGAAATTCTTAGTCACAAAATCAAAAACTTTATTTTTATTTAACTTTCATGCTGGATTAAATGAAGCCCAGCTGAAAAATCCCAGCAGCTCAAACTGTATGTGTCACATTATCAGAGGATACTCATTCATCCAATGCTGATGTAGAAAATGTACAAATGTTTTCACGCTTGGTCATAATTTGCTAAACCTCTTTCACTCTACTAGAATTAGAGGTGATAGGTCACAGATTAGAACACTAATCAGTTACATTTGTAGGCTGTTCATCCGCATGAGTATTTATTCAATCAGTAAAATGAATTTGGCTCCGACTAAAAGACTAAACCTGTTCCCAACCTCATCCTGGTTCCTGCAACACTCCATTTACTGTGAACCCCAGGAAGGCGGCCAGTGCAGATGAAGTACCTGGCAAGGTGCTAAGAGCATGTGCCCACCAGCTCACCCTCATCTTCACAAGAATCTCACACAGGATCAGGCAGCCATCCCATCCTGTCTAAAATCAGCTGCAATCGTCTCAGTGCCGAAGAAGTTTCCCATCACTGTGTCACTGTGATGGGACTCACAGCGGTAATCATGAAATGCTTTGAGAGACTAGTCCTTCAGCACATCAAGGACTACCTCCCCACAGAATTCGACCCCCACCAGTTTGCATACCGCACAAACAGGTCCACAGAAGACGCCATCTCCATAGCCCTCCACTATGTGCCCAGTCGCCTAGAACAGCGTCAGAGCTATGTCGGAATGCTCTTTGTGGACTACAGCTCAGTAGTCCACAAAGAGGCATCCCGGACATCCTCTTCACCAAAATGGTCACTCAGCAGAGCAGCAAACATCATCAAGGACAGTTCCCACCCTGGTTTCAACATGTTCAGCCTGCTTCACATTTCCTCTATGAACCACCACTGTACAATACCAAATTCTATGTGAAATAACCCAACTGTATATACATAACACTATTTATTTATTTATTTATTACTGTGAAATGACCTCAAATGCCTCTTTGATATGAGCATGCTCAGAGCCTGAAGGAGAACAGGTTAAAAATGAATTTAGGCAATGTGAGTGTTGAATTTCCTTTGAAGTACACCTCTCTGAACGTTCTCACAGTCGTGCCTGTTGTAGATCCATCACTCAAATTTCCTGTGGACTGCAGGGAAACACTAACATCAACACCTACCTGCTGTCTGCTGCTAAAATAGTTCTTGTACAGTTTTCTTTAACCAGTTTGTATATTTGTTTATTTGCAAATTTTAATAGTGTTTCTATAGACAATAACAACAACAAGGTACTTAGCTTTGTTGCTATTGGCAAAATGGTTGTTCAGTGTTTCAGGAAAACAGGATTAAAAATTACATTCATGTTTTATGTAATGAATCATAACAATTATTCAGGCCACAAAAATTGGTGCAACCTTCATGGTGTACATGGTGTAACCTTCTCCTATCAAATGTTGATTTTTGATAGTTTTTGATGAAAAATCCTAGTCAATTTAGTAAAAAAAAAGAAAAAAAAAGCCTAGGACATTTAAGTAAAGAGTCCCAGCATTTTATTTGTTTCTCTCAGATGCCACCAGTCATAAAACACTGAGGCACCAACACAAGCAGAAATGCCACTGACGATGTCAGACACTTAGAGTGTGTTGAGTGCCACAGGGTTCTGTGGTAGGACCAATTCAGTTTGAATTGTACACGCTTCCTTTAGAGATCTGTCATCCTTTCCTCTGTAGTCTGAGCTGTGTTTGTGTTTCCAGGTAATCAGCGATCCACCTGTTCCACAAAGGCTCCACCAACAGGAAGTGAGCTCATACCTGCTTGACCCTACCATTTCCATGGAAATAGCCTTAAAACTGTTACTGTGAGTTGATTGGAGGCTTTTAGATGGCATCACACAACAAGAAGAGAGAAGCAGAGTCTGACAGCAGAGCTCACTGCTGGTTGCAGACAGCAAGTGACACTTTACAAGATAATTTTCTTTTAAAAAATAAAGCAAATGAAGCTAAATCTTTCAGTTAATTAAATTATTTAAAAACAGTCTTGAATTGGTCTAATTAAATTAAAATGTCTTAAATCAAACCTTCAGAAATACGAGAAGTCAGATTTCTCTTTCTTGCTGTCTGCTAGATGGCAGTCAGACAGAGACAGTTTCATTGTTAGTGACATTAAAAAGTCTTAAATCTAATTTCTGAACATGTAGGATCGCTTTTATTCTCAAACACATCCACCACAGAAGAAGGAAAACACTGGATCAGATTAACGGTTAGCCAGTTGTTTTTATTTGGACTTATTCCACAGGGACAGTGCACAGTCATGAACAATGGAGGAGCTTAAGATTGCTACCAATATAAATCCGATAGTGTATTTTATAATCAATGAAACTGTTTTTATTTTAAATATCTTGCTGCATTTTGTATAAGTTCATACTCAAATTTTAAAAAACAAAACACTAAAGCTATTCTGTTATACCTCTATGCAAAAAATACACTGCACCCACAATATTTTATAGTTCAGCAATACTGATGAATCTAATAAACTTAAACCTGCACCATCCTCCATATTCTGGTATTCTAAACGGTACTTAGCAGAAATATTAAACAACCTAAATAACAGGGTTGCCATCTTCCAGCAAAAAAATAGGGAACAGCCCCTCTGCCTCATGATGCTTAATTGACGTAATTGACTTTAATTTAATGCATGTGTAAAACAAATACGAAGAAATCATTTTTTCTACATTAATTAAATAGATTCAACATCTTTCATCAACACAATTGCAGACTGCACAGATGGTACCTTTCCAAAGGAAAAAGTACTATAGCTTATTAGGGTATATATTAGACTTAATAGTTACTATATACAATAATGGACTTCTATACATGTTACAGCAAATAAAACCTTTGGTTGTAAGGTTCAGATAATTATTCATTAAAGTTAGAGATTTTAAACGAGAATAAGAAAGAGAAGTATTTCTTTGTGCCCCCCTTTCCCTGTTAATGCCATACCTGGCCCTCTGGCATAACTTTGCTAGACCCGCCCCTGAAAAGTTGCCAGCTGTCACCAGTGTTGGGGAGTAACGGAATACACGTACCAGCGTTATGTATTTAAAACACAAAATATGAGTAACTGTATTCAGTTACAGTTACCATTTAAAAGGTGTTATTCAGAATACAGTTACTTGTTTGATTACACAGCGGTCTTTTCCTGTTTCATATTTTAGGCTGTGCCCTCTATTAGTAATTCAACGCCGGTGGAAACCCAAACAAAACACACATTAAGAGGCTCTAATGTCTGTGTCTCAATCTCATGGCCCATGTCACCTCTACTTGCGGCCTGCATAATAACGTGAAGAAATATTTTTTTAAAGTATTATTCAAAAATGATTTAATATGAAGGCAATAGGCAGAGAGTTACAGGCATAGCATGTATGAAGCATGTAAATATAATAATAACCACTGCAGCCAAGAAGAGTGCCTGACGAGCACAGTTGTAAGCTATTAAGACTCGACTGTACACTGTGTTCGTGTTTTCCTCAGAAACAATAAGTTCTGTTGGAGCAGCCTTTCAACGCCTCTCTCTGTCTCTCGCAAGCAAAGTTGACCCAGACAACAAAGTAAAGCTAGTTTTCAGCTACGAGCCCAACACAGAATCCGGCGTATCAGCCAGAGGTCACTTTACTACGGTTCGGAGCCGCGGGCCTGTTTTATATAAGCGTGGAATAGTTTTCTGTACGAGATCGCTGCAAGAAGTGCAGCCTTAGCTAATGTCCACCCTACTGTTACTCATTTTTTATTAAGATATAAACATCTAGTTGGTATTGGTATGGCGAATGACCTTCAGTTATAGTAATAAATCACACAGCAATAGTACATTCATGTAGTTGTAAAAAGCATGACAATATATTAAGTAGTTAAGTATTCCGTTACGTTACTCTCA
>NW_027052204.1:0-21459 GCF_036321145.2 Pelmatolapia mariae | reverse complement strand
ATAGCACACTCTGGGGAGGAGAAAGCTTGTTTCAGCAAATACCATTTCCTCCCTTCTGACTTCCATAGATTGAAGGGACTGTTTCAAGAACTAAAAAATTCAGTGCACATGAGACTCATGTCTAATCAAATCTAGTGAGAAAACAGCGCTGTGTTTGTTGTGATGAGCACACAGTTTTTATTTTTTGTTTTTTGCCAGACTGTGAAAAGAGAAGAAAAAGGAGAACAGAATAAAACCCAGTCAGAGTTTTGAGTGAATGTGGTGTTGAAGGTGTGGAGGTGGATCAGAGTGTCAGAGGAGACTCTGTAGAAGGACAGAGTGCCAGCAGGACAGTCCACATACACTGCTACTCTGTTAGAGACAGAGGAGGAGGAGGAGGAGGAGATGGATGTTTTTATCATGTTGTGTCTGACAGAATGAGGACCACCATCAGAGCAGTACAGACTCCAGGACTGATCATTCCCTCCAAGCCAACAGTCATCACTTCCTCCTTTCCTTCTGATGCTTCTGTAACTCACTGATATATAAACATATCCTCTCCACTCGACCTCCCAGTAACAGCGACCAGTCAGACCATTTCTACACAGCAGCTGTTCATAAACATCAAATCTGTCTGGATGATCAGGATATGACTGAACCTCCTCCACACGTGTCACCTTCCTGTTGTTGTCAGACAGTTGGAGCTTTGTGTTCACTGTGTTTGTGTCGATTGTGAGTTGACAGGAATCTGATGGAGAGAACAAACACAATCCAGCTGCAGTTATTGATCCATCATCTGTTCATTGATTGACACTTTGATGATGACTCCTGACATGATGAAGATGGTTGAATGTGTGCTGCTTTGTTTTCATGAATCCCATTAAAAACACACTTACACTTCCTCAGACCTGGTCTCAACCATCGGACTCCAGCAGGCTCCACCCTGAAAGGAGGAGGGGTCAGAGCAGTCAGCATGCACACATGGACATTACATGGCTCTCATACACACACTGTTAGACAATGTTAAAGAAACAGCCCAACATTTTCACAAATATACTTCAATCCATATGTGGATCAAACTGCTGATGATTTGGACTGATCCTGGATCTGTCAGTACACCACTGTATTGAATGAAATATGACTGATTAACCTCTTAAGCCCCAAGCCTACCTGATCTCCTGCTTTTTGCCCCCGTATCAGGGGGCGTTGGGGCTTAAGAGGTTAAAACAATGACCTTCATTATCTTTATATTCCTCTTTTGTTTATCTTGAAAGCTTAAACAGATTGTTATCAGTCAACATAGCTCATACTGTTGAGTTAGAGAGTTTCTATACATCTATGTTCTTCACACAAGATAGAAACTGGACAAGTAGCAAATTTGATTTCAAAATACTGGTGTTCAGAGTACAGATATCAGCACCTTATGGGATGAGATTGAAAAGTTACTTAGAATTATAATTTCCATGACCCGAGTCACTGGTCATTGATGTTGGTGGTTTTCATGAATGATCAGATTCAATTTAAATCAACTTTCTTTATATAACCCCACTTAACAATTCACAAATCTTGCAAATGGTGTGTAGCTGGGTGTCACTGGCTCTAATCCAGGAAGCAGATTGACCTAACAACTTTGACTTTTTTCAAAAAGTTTGCTGCCTCTGCGTTTTTAGATCTTTTGGTCAGTTGTTTCTGTGATGTACTGAAGTATAAATACAAGCACTTCATAAGTTTCAAATGCTTTTATTGAGACTTACATCACATTCATGCAAAGAGATAGTATTTGCAGTGTTGGTCCTTCTTTTTTAAGACCTCTGCAATTAGCCCTGGCATACTGTCAATCAATTTTGGGGCCAAATCGTGACTAATGGCAGCCAATTCTTTCATAATCAATGCTTGGAGTTTGTCAGAATTAGTCGTTTTTGTTTGTCCTCCTGCCTCTTTAGGATTGACCACAAACTCTCAATTAAATTTGGTTCTGGGGAGTTTACTGGCCATGGACCCAAAGTTTTAATGACTTGTTCCCCTAGCCACTTAGTTATTACTTGGTACTTATGGCATGGTACTCACATGATCCTAGAAATGGCTCTATACAAAATTTGGTCAATACAAAATATTCACAAATTGTTCTTGGATGGTTGGAAGAAGTTGCTGTTGGAGGATGTTTTGGTACCATTGCTTATTCATGGCTGTGTTCTTTGGCAACATTGTGAGTCAGCCCACTACCTTGGATGAGAAGCAGCCCCACACATGAATGGTCTCAGTATGCTTTACTGTTGGCATGGGACGGGACTGATGGTAGCGCTCACCGTTTCTTCTCCAGAAAATCCTTTTTCCAGATGCCCCAAACAATCGGCAAGGGGCTTCATCAGAGAAAATGACTTTTATCCCAGTCTTCAGCAGTCGACTTGCTGTACTTTTTTGCAGAATATCAGTTTGTACCCGATGCTTTTTAGCTGCCCTTCTTGACACTTCTTGACACCGTCTTCACCTCACTGTGCATCCAGATGCACTCACACCTGCCCCCTGCCATTCCAGAGCAAGCTTTGCACTGGTAGAACACTGATCCTGCAGCTAACTCATCTTTTAGGATATGGTCCTGGCACCTGCTGGACTTTCTTGGGCACCCTGAAGCAACAATTCACAACAATTGAACCTCTTTCCTTGAAGTTCTTGATGATTGGATAAATTGTTGATTCAGGTGCAATCTTAGTAGCAAAAATATCCTTGGCTATGAAGCCCTTTTTATAAAACACAATGATGGCATACGTTTCCTTGCAGGTAACCATGGTTAACAGGAATAACAATGATTTCATGTATCGCCCTCATTTTAACGACTCCAGTCTGCTGTTCTATGATTATTGAAATGATATCAGCAGGTTGTTTTATGGCAGCGATGAAGTGCGGTGGAAATGGGTTTTTGGGGATTAAGTTCATTTTCATGGTAGAGAATGACTTTGCATGCCATCTGATCACACTTCATAACATTCTGGAGCATACGCAAATTGCCATCATAAAAGCCGAAGCAGCAAACTTTGTGAAAACCAATATTTGTGACATTCTCTAAACTTTGGGCCAAGACTGTACAGCAAAGCCATTGTTTTGGCACCACTTAAATCTGGATTTTTGGAATATTTTTCTGACAAACTTTACATTCACATATGTTAAAATCAAATGAGAAATTATCTGCATTTAATAGTAAAGTTATATCTCAGAGAGAATGTTAGAGAGCACACAGTGCCTCATTGGGTCTAAAACAGTATACTGAACTAAAGTAGACTGAACTTGAAAATGTACATTCTGTTGTATTGACATTATTAGGTGTCAAAATGGTAAAAAAAAAAAAAAACAGGACTTTCGGCTTCATGTCTGAAATTAAAGTCATAGGTGAGTAAGATATTTATCCATTGATATAATATGTGTTTTAAATAGTTTTCAGTGGAAAAGACTAAATCCTGACCTGAGAATTTCCAGTGTACAGTATGGACTCTCCACTGCAGCAGAAAGAAGCTGCAGTCCTGACTCCTTTATGTTGTTGTTACTCAGGTCCAACTCTCTCAGACTACAGGACTCGGAGCTGAGAACTGAGGACAGTGTTTCACAGCTTCTCTCTGACAGGTTACAGACATTCAGCCTGAAAAATGTTGAACGGGAAGACAAAAAACACTTGTGTTAAAGTCTATTGATGGTGCAGTTAGAAGCTATTGGATTTGGCAGTATTTAATACTTTTTCAGGACTTGCTGGAATCCTCATTGCCTTATGTTCAAGAAGACAGAAATGTGACAGTTTACTCTAACGTGGACTGAAATACTAAAAGTACAAACACATATGAATGAAGTTTACTTATCAGAGTTTTTTGCCAATTGATGAAAAAAAAACCCTAATATCACTTGATCTGACCGCAGAACTTCCAGTTTGCAGTATGGACTGTTCACCCCAGTAGACAGAAGCTTCACTCCTGAATCTTGCAGGTTGTTATTATTCAGGTCCAGCACCCTCAGACAGGAGGCTTGAGAGCTGAGAACTGAGGACAGAGCTTCACAGCTTCTCTCTGAGAGGTTACAGTGACTGAGTCTGAAAAAAAGTAAGGAAATTAAAATAAAATCAACAAAGAGACTTATGATTTAATACATGCTATGCATTAACTCTGTACAATTTAAAAAAACAAACAAACACATACACATAAAATATTTCTTAGTAGGAATCCGTGAGGAGCTAGTAGATATTGTTTTATTGACTCAGTACACAAAAGCACACTCATACTATAGTGTTTGAGACTTTGAGACTTATTGCAGCATTTGTGATTCAAAACAAAAGTAAACACAAATTGAAGGGGGCTAGATAAGCATCGATGCAGATATTTTAAATATGACATATTCTTCTAATTTCGGCCTCTAGATTTTTGTTCTCTAACTTCATACTTGTTGATCATTGGTCATGATAATTTGTAAAATTATGATGAAGGTGACCTCCCAGCCCAATGTTCCTTCAGTGGGCTGGTTTCAGTACGGTGGCTGTCTATAACAAACGTTTTAAAGCAAAGGTTTGATTACATATTGACTTACAGAGCTTTGTTGGAGGCTTTGACCACTGGCAGAAGCCTCAGAAGAGCCTCCTCTGAAGCAGAGTATTTCTTCAGGTCAAACACATCCAAATATTTTTCTGATGACAGCAAGACAAAGACCAAAGCTGACCACTGAGCAGGAGACAGTTTATCTGTGGAGAGACTTCCTGATCTCAGGGACTGTTGGATCTCCTCCACTAGAGAACGATCATTCAGTTCATTCAGACAGTGGAACATGTTGATGCTTTTCTCTGCAGACAAATTCTTGCTGAGCTTCATCTTGATGTACTGAACTGTTTTCTTATTGATCTGTGAGCCTACTATCTGTCTGTTTCAGGCTACCTCGTAGGAGAGTCTGATTGGTCTGCAGGGAAAGACCCAGGAGGAAGCGGAGGAACAAGTCCAGGTGTCCATTTGGACTCTGTAAGGCCTTGTTCACAGCACTCTGGTAGAAGTGTTTCTCTGCAGATTCTCTTGTTTCGGACTTCTGGAAGGTTGGTTGTCGTTTTTCCAGCAGATTGATTCCAAACTTGATGAAGATCATGTGGACATGAAGAGCAGCCAGAAACTCCTGAACACTCAGATGGATGAAGCAGAACACCTTGTCCTGGTACAGCCCTCTCTCCTCTTTAAAGATATGTGTGAACACTCCTGAGTACACTGAGGCTGCTCTGATATCGATGCCACACTCTGTCAGGTCTGATTCATAGAAGATCAGGTTTCCTTTCTGCAGCTGATCAAAAGCCAGTTTTCCCAGAGACTTAATCATCTTCCTGGTCTCTGGACTCCAGTGTGGCTCTTTCTCAGCTCCTCTATCATACTTGACCTTCTTCACTTTGGCCTGAACCACCAGGAAGTGGATGTACATCTCAGTCAGGGTGTTGGGCAGCTGTCCTCCCTCTCTGGTTTTCAGAACATCCTCCAGAACTGTAGCAGTGATCCAGCAGAAGACTGGGATCTGGCACATGATGTGGAGGCTTCGTGATGTCTTGATGTGGGAGATGATCTTGCTGGCTTGCTTCTTATCTCTGAATCTCTTCCTGAAGTACTTCTTTTTCTGTAGATCAGTGAATCCTCTGACCTCTGTCACCATGCCAACACAGTCAGGAGGGATCTGATTGGCTGCTGCAGGTCGTGTGGTTATCCAGAGACGAGCAGAGGGAAGCAGTTTCCCCCTGATGAGGTTTATCAGCAGCACATCCACTGAGGTGGACTTTCTAGGGTCAGTTAGGATTGTAGTTTTGTGGAAGTCCAGAGGAAGTCGACACTCATCCAGACCATCAAAGATGAACACAACCTGGAAGTCTTCAAAGCTGCAGATTCCTGCTTCTTTGGTTTCAGTAAAGAAGTGATGAACAAGTTCCACCAAGCTGAACTTTTCCTCTTTCAGCACATTCAGCTCTCTGAAAGTGAATGGAAATATGAACTGGATGTCCTGGTTGGCTTTGTCTTCAGCCCAGTCCAGGGTGTATTTCTGTGTTAAGACTGTTTTCCCAATGCCAGCCACTCCCTTTGTCAGCACTGTTCTGATTGGTTCATCTTTTTCATGTGAGCCTTTAAATATGTCTTCATGTCTGATTGTAGACTCTAGATTGTCTAGCTTCTTAGATGCTGTTTCAATCTGTCTGACCTCATGTTCATCATTGACCTCTGCAGTCCCTCGGTCTGTGATGTAGAGCTCTGTGTAGATCTGATTCAGAAAGGTTGGGTTTCCTGCTTTAGCGATGCCCTCAAACACACACTGGAACTTCTTTTGCAGTGTCAATTTTACCTTACGTTGGCATACTGTAGGAAAATTCTCTGTAAACAAAATACAGAACATTATGCCTCATCTTTTTAAAGCGCTGATATTTGGTTACATTTTGGTCCATCTCTTAAAACAATAGTTTATTTATTAAGTAGCTAGAAACTATAGAAATCTTCTTACTCTGCAGATGGTCAGCCAGCTCCTCCTGCTTCATTCTCCTCAGGAAATTCAGTGTGATCCTCATGAATGCCTCTCTGCTTCTCCTCTGATCATCATCGTCCCTCTGACTCTCTAAGCATTCTGGGTTATCTGGACTCAGAACATTCTGGATCTTCTTCAGCTCGTTCTTCACAAAAGTTATGATGTTGTCCTCCAGCAGCTGGAACAGAATACTTTATGAAGGAGCCAATCAGACTGAAATCATGGAGCCAAACATCAGATCCATGTTGGACACACTGATAATCCACTGGTCTACAAAGAGCAGCATGGAGATGACTGTGAGCAGAATAGATGTAAAAGTAGTTGTTGTACATGTACAGACCATAAAGATGGACTCCAGCTGTGTTTGATGCTGCTGGGCAGACTGACCACTGGGAACCTCTGAGCTCTGCTGGTCCAATCTGTGGAGGAACCATGAAGAATTAGATCAAGCACAGGATAAAGATCCAGTAGTTTCCGTTAAAATAACGTAATCTGAATCAACTTTGTTAAGTTTTAAGATCTCAGATTAAGAGAATATTGGTAATTTTTAGTCAGCTTTGATGCCAGGGATGATGTTGCAAAGCTTACAAGAAACTTTGAAACTTCATTAAATTGAAAAACAAAAAATCAAAATTAAGTTTATGAATAATTATCCTGACTGTGTGCATTAGTATTGAACTTTGAGCTGTGTGTTGTTGCTGCTCTTCACTTTTGTTTAAAACTGTTTCCGTCCTGTAATGGTTTGTCAGCTGCTGTGATATCTAAAACAACAGCAGGAGATATTTCTGGATTTTAAAAGGACACATGTCCAACTTTGGGACTGAAGTCTTTTTGACCTCAAACAACATGTTGTCATTTTGGATTCAGGGGACAGACACTATCTCTACTTTCAAGATTAGGCTTAAAACTTTCCTTTTTGCTAAAGCATATAGGTAGGGCTGGACCAGGTGACCCTGAATCCTCCCTTAGTTATGCTGCAATAGACGTAGGCTGCCGGAGATTCCCATGATGCATTGAGTTTTTCCTTTCCAGTCACCTTTCTCACTCACTATGTGTTAATAGACCTCTCTGCATCGAATCATATCTGTTATTAATCTCTGTCTCTCTTCCACAGCATGTCTTTATCCTGTTTTCCTTCTCTCACCCCGTCCGGTCGCAGCAGATGGCCCCGCCCCTCCCTGAGCCTGGTTCTGCCGGAGGTTTCTTCCTGTTAAAAGGGAGTTTTTCCTTCCCACTGTCCCCAAAGTGCTTGCTCATAGGGGGTCAAATGTTTGTTGGGTTTTTCTCTATATGTATTATTGTAGGGTCTACCTTATGATATAAAATACTCTAATGCAGCCATTATTGTGATTTGAGCTGTATAAATAAAATTGAATTGAACTGAATACTGACTTACATTTATTCATGGAGATTCACTCTAAGCTTAGCCAATATTGTTATTTTTAATGAATCTTTGTAACAATCTGAGGATGTTTCAGGTCAGATTTATCCAGGAAAAACACAACCATGTAAAGGAGTCATCACAGCTCTCTGACCTCGTTGGTCCAGGTTCAGCACTGAAGTATGGAGGTTGAGGTTTGGACCTGTCACTCCTCGCAGACGGACAGCTGGACCCTGCAGACTGTGACCTCTGACCTCTGCAGACACAAACATGATTGAAGCAGCTGTGATCACACAGACTGCAGATAATGCAGCTGTTTCCTGTCAGTAACATCCTCTTAGATTAGAGTTCAGCTTTTTACAGGAAAACTGGACAAAACTGATTTTTGTTACAAAATTCATTTTCATTTCCTCTCAGCTCACAAACGCAGTCAGACAATCAACCAGAATCACACTAATTATAATGTCAGTGCAGAATTATTTCTGTTAACTAATTTCTGTTAACTTCTGTTAACTAACTTCAAATAGTGAGTTCAGTTCTATGACCCCGTTGGAGCATATCAGAGACATTTGTGCACATTAACTGCATGTTATGGGTCAAATGTTTGTGCATGTTGGAGGTATTTCTTCTTTGTAGTGATCAGTGTTGGCTCATTACTCAAAGTCATTATCACACATATTGCACAGAAGACTTTAATTAAAAGTAATTCACTACATTACTTAAATACTCCAAGGAGAAAAACATTCATTATACTACCCATTACATTACCGTCATTGTTGTGACTACTTTTATGAATCATAACATAACATCTGTTTTTTTCTTTAAAACAGTGAGGATATACTCACCTAGTTTTGCTATGTAAATTTCTAATTAATTTTACTTTTGGAAAAGTGATTAGTTTGGTATATTTTGTTCCCTCCCATTAACAAGAGCATGCTCTCGGGGTGTGGTGGAATTTTTTGACCACATTTTGAACTTGTGGAATCCGATTAAGTTAATTTTTTTATGTTTAAATTTATGTTTAAGTTGTAATAATAAGAACTCATTGAGTTAATTTTTTGTTTATAGTTTACCATGAAATAAACACCATATATTTTCAAAGAATCACGTCAGAAGAACGTTCTGAAACAAACCACTTGTTGCCACCCACGGCCTTTTCTTGGACTATTTTTCTGTTCTGAAACTTAAAAGGCTGTGACAGTCAAGTTACTATGTAAAATGAGCTGAAACACTGTCTCAGAATGACCATTTAACAACATAAACCTGAGGCTAACACCCCACACACCAACACAGATCCTATCCTGATGAAGACACACGTGATCTTTCTCTGAGTGTTTATGAAAAGAAATCAAAGATGAAACCAGCACAAAGACACTTCAAAGTGATTCTACTGTGGAAACATGAACAGGTAGAAACCTGCAGCCTGACTGCTCCTCACTGTTAAGTGATATATATATATATATATATATATATATATATATATATATATATATATATATATATATATCACAGTGATGAGCAGTCAGGCTTTTTTTTTTTTTTTTGTAAATACTTATGTCTTTAAGAACTCTGGCAGGTTTATCTCGTGTAACTTCCACTGTAAATCATTTAAAGCTGGACTTTAAAATTAATTACATCATGTGGAGACACGTCACTCTTACAGGACACAGAGCTGGGTGGAGGTCCAGGTTGGTTTATGTGAATAATGATGGAGCAGTGATGTGAGTGCTGAGCTGTGACATGGAGAAGAGTCATGGACAGTTAGAGATGGTCATCTCACCTCTGAGCTTTGGTCTGGCTCTCATGTTCCCCACACAGAGTGCTTTTAGAGGGAGGGACTCCCTCCTCTCTGTCCTCACACTGATCCATGCTGCTCAATTCACATCAGCTCACACACACTTTCTACCTTCACCTGCAGAGGAAACACAAATCATTCATGTGCACATCAACTGAAATCCTCCTTTCATCATGTGTGCTGTCCAAATATCAGCTGCTTCTTTCCTGCTTCATCTCAGTGTCAGCTGAATGCAGTCAGACAGCAGTGTGAGGCAGAGGAAGCTGCCATCAGCTGCTCTACTATCAGTCCACTAGATGGAGCCGTGAAGCACACAAAATCCATTCACTGGCAAACACTGATTTACTGTGACCGGAAGCTTCAGTCCATTAATATTCAGACAGTTTATCTTTAAACATTTCAGCTGATCTATGACTCCAAGAGGATCTGCAGAGTTCAAAGCTTCACTCTAATTATTTCTCTATAGTTTTCCATCCATCCATCCATCCATCCATCCATCCATCCATCCATCCATCCATCATCCATCTTCATCCGGTTTATCAGGGGCCAGGTCGCGGGGGCAGCAGCTAAGCAGAGAAGCCCAGACCTCCCTCCCCCAGCCACCTCCTCCAGCTTTTCCGGGGGAACACCAAGGCGTTCCCAGGCTAGCCGAGAGATATAATCTCTCCAGTGTGTCTTGGGTCTGCCCCGGACACGCCAGGAACACCTCACCCAGGAGGCGCCCAGGAGGCATCCTTGTCAGATGCCCGAACCACCTCAACTGACTACTTTCAATGTGGAGGAGCAGCGGCTCTACTCTGAGCCACTCCCGGATGGCCGAACTTCTCACCCTATCTCTAAGGAGAGGCCAGCCACCCTTCAGAGGAAGCTCATTTCCGTCGCTTGTATGCGCGATCTCGTTCTTTCAGTCACTACCCACAGCTCGTGGCCATAGGTGAGGGTAGGGACGTAGATCGACCGGTAAACTGAGGGCTTCGCTTTTACACTCAGCTCCCTCTTCACCACGACGGACCAGTGCAGCATCTGCATCACTGCAGCCGCAGCACCAATCCGTCTGTCGATCTCCGGCTCCCTTTTGGAGCGTCCAAAACATATGGTCGTAGGTCTGGTGATACGATTACAAAATCGATCATCAACCTGCGGCCTAGAGTGTCCTGGTGCCACGAGCACTTATGGACACTCTTATGTTCGAACAAGGTGTTCGTTATGGCCAAACTGTGATTTGCACAGATGTCCAATAACAAAACACTGTTTGGGTTCAGATCAGGGGGGCCATTCCTCCCAATTACGCCCCTCCAGGTCCTGGAGGGGCATCCTTCATGTTTGAGAAAACCTGCTAGCATGCGTATATGGATCCAAAGATGGACATGATTCCAAAAGCATACTTTTTTCATGTTCCCATAGGTGTCAGAATGGCAGATTATAACAGATATGTGGCTCTGAACCATAGTATAGACACCTCAGTATTAGTGCTCTGAGTTTGGATTGTAGCTTCTAACCAGCTTTTTGGTCTGGGTCAAGTTACAGCAAAGTGCAGAGATGGAGGGAGGCGTCAGAAGGTTGCATAAATGGAACTTTATTCCTCTGGAGGCAGTGATCATGTACAGCTGAATACTAACATTTCGTTCTTGTTTGGCTGCAGTGGCTACCACTATACTTTTATTTTTATCCAAAAATGTTGATTCTGTTCATCTGGACGTAGCATTTTCAGTGGGAGAAACTTTTCATCACTCATCCAAGTGACTTCTTCAGTCTCAGCTGGCTGCAGGTTTCCCCAAATCTTATAAACAGTACATTTGCAAAATGACTGAAACCAGCCCAGCAAAGGAACAATGGGCTGGGAGGTCAGTTCCTTAATCTTAATTATGCAAATTCTCATGACCATTGATCAACAACCACTGATCAGTGGCCATGAGTACCATTCACAGAGAGTTGGGATGTGTACATCCTGGACATTGAAAGAGGCTGTGTCCGAATTCAGGGGAAGGATGCTTAAAATGCCATATTTGGAGGCAATGATGTCACAGCGACGCGACGAGGACTGTCCGAATTCAAAGAGCACTCAAAATGTGGCGACAAATGCGTCCTACTTTTCCGCGAATTTGAGGGTTAGTCGTGTCTGAATTCAGGGGAAGGATGCGCCAATGCCATATTTGGAGGCAATGACATCACGGCGACGCGACGAAGGCTGTCCAAATTCAAAGAGCACTCAAAATGTGGCGACAAATGTGTCCTACTTTGCCCTGAATTCTAAGGATGGTCCGATGTATCCTTCATGTCCTACTATATCCCAGGATTCATTGCGGGTCATAGAGGAGATTTGTTTCTGATAACGATGGTGGTCGAAGCAGGGAAGAGGAAAACACTTTCAAATATTTCCAAGGGAAAGACTCAAGGAAACCGAGTTAATGATAAAACCCCTGAAAACCATAAATTTCACACCGGAGCCTTAAACTCTGTGGCCCGGTACCAAACGACCCACGGACCGCTGCTGTACAGAACCTGTGATGTCCAGACGGTGTTCCTCTGGTGTTCTGCTGTGAAAACCTTTGGGCTTAGGGATTAACATAGTTGCCATGGTGTCCTTTCTTCTCTTATTTGTTGTGTGTTTGATCAGGACAATTCTGGAGAAGATGGGCCTGCAGGGGAAAGTCACCCCCTTGCAGGCCAGAAGACATGAGATAACTTAAAGAATACAAAGTACGTATGTGTGTTATCAAGAAGATAATTCTCAAGAACACAAGTTAATAAATGTGCAATTACTAAGAGTTGTTGTGGTGTTTTATTTGCCTGCTGTCATTTTTGCTTCCTCATCAGAGAGGACATGAGGCAGCAAAGAAAGGCTGAGGAGAGGAGAGCAGGGGGAGGATGGACAGACCGTTTTCACTTCTAGAAAGATTAATTCCAAAACGAGTTACGCATTGATAAATTTATTTATTTGAATATATTTTTTACATTGTTATATGTGTTGCATTAGTTTAAAGGTTTTATGTTATTAATAAATTGATTCAAACAAACAGTAATTGTCACTGAACTCAATTTGATTTACAGGCATTTGTAACACGTATGAACACAACGCTAACGTTGAACAATATTAGTTGGATATTTATTTGATAGCAATAAAGTAAATAACAATAACAATTAAACAAGAATATTTCAAATACACAGTATGTAAAGATGGAAAAACAATATTTTCAGTTGTTCACACAGGATTAATCTGAGTGACCTGTTCCTGGACCGTTTCTTTAACAACTGTAATAGATTACAGGAAGTCTCTGGCAGTGTTGCTGAATCTGCCCGAGCAAGATCAGACATGGATGTATGGGCTGCTGCAACTGAGACCTGCGGTTTGTCTTTTCTGGTGGGCGAGTGGAGAATCACACAGGGTGGTCTGCAAAGAGAGCTTTAGGATGCTTCCCTCCCACTGTCCACTGCATCGTCCATCCACAGGGTTTGCAGGGCTGACTCACTCATGGCTGCCACACCACTAAGATGTTTTTCAGAGATATGCAAGCAGGAGATGGTGGATGCTATATTATTAGTATAATACTTGTAACTCTGTGGCAGACAACAGTTTGATAAAGTGCTATGTAAAAAAACAAACAAACAAAAGATTAGATTCTATACTTTAGAAGATATTTAGTTTATATATTTTATATGATACAGTACATGTGTGAGAATGACCGATGTTTGTGGCAAAAAATGATCGTCTGCCAAAAACTGATTTCCGGTTTTTGCCCTAAACTGATTGCTCGTATTTAACCTGCTATGAATAACTTGTTGGTCTATAATACGTGAAACATGTCAAATGTGTCCCTCATTAGTGATATCAAGTCACCTGCCACCAGCAACATTCCTGTAACAAGGTAGAAGCTGCAATCAGTTTTTGGCAGTGACTTTATATATCCTTTATTCATCCAGTCAAAAAAAATCTTATTGACATTAGAAATTTATTTTTTAAGAGTAATCTGGCCAAGAGGACAGCAGACAGCGCAACAAATATATCAATTGTACCTACATTATAACTGGAGTTATAAAGATACTTGACAACAAGTAATTATTGTATATATAAAACCCCTTAGTAAAACCATGTTCACCGAAGTCTATTTACCAATATACATTACACATATTACACTCGGAAACATTGGAAATCAGTTTTGGCAGGCGAACACTTTTTTGGCACAACGCCGGCAATAATTCAATTATCCGTGTAATTATCTAAGTAATTCCTAAATGCATGTAGATTAAAGGAAATTATTTTACCTGGATATGATTGTCTCTGATGAGCCTAAGGTACAAAACGTGCGGGCGGCGACGATAAGGTTTTTCTAGCTCCTTGAGAATTAAAATGGTCCAAACAACGGAGCGACATTTCTGGGTCCATTTTAAAGTTTTCGCGCTGTGGCGCCAGCGTTCGGAAAAACACGCAAGTAAGGGCGGAGTTGAAGGCTAGCAGGCTGTCCACAGCCCATCTGTTATGTTGGACACTCATTGTTTGTTCAATAAAGTTTCTATGGAGAAAAAAAGAGGGGCTGTCCACAGCCTCTCACTTCCTGACTACCCGTCCGTCTAAGGACACTTCCTTGTGATGTAGGTAGGTAGTGTCCTTATGAGCATCCTTCCCCTGAATTCGGACACAGCCAGAGTGTGTAAGGTGTAAATAGACTGGCAGAGTCCTGGCCTGACGAGGTAGCTCTTCTGTGTTGTGCCATCCGCTTTGCCAGAGGTTGTTTGGTTTCCCCGATGTATAATCCTGGCAATCCTTACTTCACTTAACAGCGTACACTATGTTACTCTGTTTGTGTCGGAGGTGTCATGGTGCGCTGTATGGCAGGCAGGCAGGCAGGAAAAGGGACCCAAAATGCAGGACTCTCAAAACGGGACTGGAACTCAAAACCCAGCTTTATTGTTGGCAAAACTTTCTCATAAAATAAAACTCACAAAAGCAAAGCAAAAACAAAACAAGACTCAGAACAAAGGTGCTGGAAGACTGGACGTAACAAACAAACAAACATGTTGAGGGTCAACGCAACATGGAACAGACGGAGATTCTGACATAAATACACAGAAGGTAATGAGTGAGGTGGGAACACACGGGGAGCACAGCTGAGGACAATTACGCGTAACAAGACAGGGAGGATACTGAACTGAAGATACTAACCCAAGACGCGGACCTTAAATGTAACACAGGAGGAATACAGAAACACAGACAGGAGGGGAGAAAGAGCACGGGAAGAGCACAGACATCATGGGCTGGGGAAACATGGGATAAAACACGAGGGGAAACAAGGCACAGGAGCTCAGAACTATATGAACACAAATACACAGATGGAGACATAGGAGCAATTACACAAGGAAATCTGACTAAAACATTAAACTAACAAGGTGGACTCAAACCACAATACAAAATAACAAAACACAAAAACTGAAACCGCTGGGTCATAAGACCCAGGATTGTGACGGTGGGACCCAATCCTTGGGGTGGACCAATTTTTTTGAGCAGCATGTTTTGGGTTTAAAAGCCACAGAGACTCAGTGTTCAGAAAAAAATACATCTCAGCTGTTTCAATACTCCTGACACGTACAGAGTCACTACGGGGTTTCGCTTGGGCAGTAGTTGTCCTTCTCTCCTGGATTGGCTGGAGTTTTCTTTGGTTGCCTTCCCAGCTTTGACAAAAGTCCAGTTGGGATAACCACATTTACCAACATTTCTTTATCACCATCTGTAAAATTTGTACTGCAGATGTTTCTCTAAGTCACTTGTGCACACACCACAGAGAGAGAGGTGCCTGCCTTCCCCAAAGCATTCAACCTGTGGCACAGAATACATTCCCCATCGGGCTACCTTCTTAACGGTTATTTCTTTAACTTCTAAAATTTTCCTTGTATTTACACCCAGGAAACACAGCTGAGGTGTGAAAGAGCTGAATGTGGGTCACGAGCCATGGGTTGCCAACCTCTGGCTTAGGAGGATGTTCTTTTTTTCCCCCCTGATGCTATTAAAACAGTTCAAAGGGTGCAGGGAGGGGTCTAATTTCACGTTCAGCTGTCTGTTTTGAGTTTGAATGTATATTTCTCTCAGAAAAGCTTATTTCTTGCATTGAAACCTTTTTCTAGTCTTGTAAAAGGCATTCGTTTAACTGAGAAACTTTGTTAATACAAACTTCACGCAAAGGTCAGGAAAGAGGTAAAGAGATTTACACACACCAGTTATAGGGGAGGCAGGTCAGCTGTCTGTAGCATCAGACCCAGTGCACAGGAGGTGAAAAAGGATTGTAGTTTGAGTGGATTGAAGAGTCAGGAGAGATCTGCAACAGAAGGATAAGTTTTCACTCACAAGATTAAACGATGCATACATCAGAAGTCTAGCTGAGGTTCAGAATTTTACAGACAAAGTCAGAGAGGCAACGCTGAAATTATTTGGGCATGTGAAGGTGGAGGATCTGCTGGAGCTTTCAGGAGAAAATAGAAGAGCTCTGAGAGAAGGTTTATGGACAGAATACTAAGGTATAGGATTATATGGGTGAAGAATAGGGAAAAAAGGCTATGTTGAAAAAGCTACATGTCCCCATGGAGAAAAAAAAAATTAAAATAAGTACTGTTCACTCATCTATTGAACACTAGATTTTGAAGGATCTGATTAATAATGTGGGTTTTTTGTAGGTTTTCAGAGCTACTGTATACAATGTCGGATTTATACTACCAGTCAAAAATTGGACAAAACTTCTCATTTAATGTCCATGACCAGTGACAATGTAGATTCTCACTGAAGGCATGAAACCTATGAATGAACCATGAATAGCCCACACCAGATGTAGAGTTGAATCCAGGGCCTTTTTGGTGTGAGGCAGTAGTGCTAACCACTTAGTCACTTTCTCGCCTGTCTGTTAAAGTTTTTACAACAAAAGTCTCAGTGTGTGAATTGTTATGGGGAGGCCTTAAAACAAGATTTCACAGCTTAAAATGGTTTTAAGATACAATGTCATCTGAAACAGTGACTTAGTGATATAGATCACCCTGGTATGCAAGTAAAGTAACAAACTTTAGGATTTATAAAATAAATAAGAAATAAAGACATGCATTCTCAAAACGAGATTTATCATCTTCTTCATTGCACTCTTGCTTAGTATTTCACTCTTCAAACCAAATCAAACACTTTTTGGCTGGATATATGATTGTAAGTGTCACGGCTGGGGCAGCAGTCGTGTGGTGTGGTGAGAAAAAGGATCCAAAATGCAGGTACTGGCTGGGGTGCAAGTGAGGGGTTTTTGTTTTTACACGAGTAACAAAGTGACAAAAAACAGAAAGAGCAGAACGGGGAGTTAAGAAAACCTAAACTGGGGAAAACTAAAGAACTAAGCTGAAACCAAACACACACGGGAGGAGGAGCAAAATGCACAGAGAGCCGCAGAATGAACACCGGGTTACACAGACGACACAACGAGGAACACAGGCAGACACACACTGTAAATACACACAAGGTAATGAGGGAATGACATACAGGGGAGCACAGCTGACGATAAATCACAAGACAAGACACAGACCTACAAACTAGAACAGGAAACTCACAGACTGTTTTACAACACAAAACTCGGGGACACAAACAGAGCACAGAGGGAAGACACAGGTAGGGATAATAAGACACAAGAATGGAACCAAAAGAATAAATACAAAATCAGAATAAACTCAAAATGCTGGGTCACCGATCCCGGATCATGACAGTAAGACTTTGCTACACACTTATATTTCCATGAATGAAAATAATCAACATAAAAAAATGCTGTTATGTTTGGAGTTTTTAACAGCAGTGTTTTAAATTTAAAGCTGAACACTGAAAATCACATTGCTGAAATAAAAACTATTTATTGTTGAGCTCTTGCTCAAGTGCAAATTGTATTTGTCACATACACAGTCATACAAAGTACAACGTGCAGTGAAATGCTTGTGTCCGGGGATTTGGTGGCAAGTTGCAGATGTAGCCATGCCAAACAGAAAAAAAAACCCCTGAAAATACACACATCAGGGTCAAGAAGAGTAAAAAGAATTCTACTCGAACTGGGTTCCTAACCAGTTTGAGGACAGTAAAAAAACAACTTGAATGTTCACATTTACATCACGTAAAGCATGTGACGTGCAACCAGGGGGTGAGGGTCTAGGATAAGGAGCCGGTGCAGACAGCAGCCATTTTGTCCTGCAGCCGTTTCCAGCCCTGGACAGACCTACCATCTGCACCGTGTGGTAGCAAGCATCGGAGGCGTTTGGGATGGGTGAGGGTGGGTGACTGCGTGTCTGTATCAGTGTACGTGTGTGTATGTGTGTCCTGTGTTCAGCTTGAGAGAGTGTCCTTTCGCCCAGTTAAGCAAAATTCAACAGTCCCCGGCCTACGCAGGTGGCCTTGAAGGATATCAGTACAGAGTCCAAAGACAGTCTCATTATCAGGGAGAAGAGTTTGTCGTTCCATAATGGGGAAGCCGTGAATGAAGAAGATGGTGGTTTTTTTTTTTTTTAATATTTGCGAACAGCTGGATTTTTACAGTTGGTCCAATATCCGTCACAGGTCACCAGGTCTATTGTTACGTGCCAAGAGATGTGGCTTTGCTGTTGTGTTCTATTTATCTTTCAGGTGTAAAGCCTCGTCCTATTGGCCAGTTCGAAGTTGATTGGCATGTGTCTATTGGCTGGTCTGGGCCCAGTTAGCCAATCACACACCGAGGATCACTATAAATGAGCAGCTCCCTGGCCAGCTGGTGGCTGCTGGCTTCTGCTATGACAAACATTTGCAAACAGGCTTCTTTGTATTATGTGTGGTGGGAGGCTGGACAGGTAAGCTAGGGTACCCTATACACTGGTTGCAGGTTTTAATCTGTTAGACACACTAGGTTATGCGGTTGATGCCACTTTTGTATGTTTTCACTGACTTTTTGTCGAGCAGCTAGGTAAGCCTTTTGTTTTGCATTTTTGTTTTAGTTAGGCCCTGGAAGCTATCGACCTCTTTTTGTTTTATTACTTTCTTTGATTTGGCTCAACCGCCCAGTCCTCCTCCCCTACCTTTTTCTGTTGTTAAGTTGACTATCAAGGCAAGCAACTAATAAATCCTGCCTGAATTTTAACTGTCCTGTTGTCCTTCTCCTTCATTAATTGTGGTTGTCCGGTGTTGCTGTCTCCTTCCTGCCTTTGCCACCACCATGGTGGGGGGGACGTAACATCTATCAATTTCCCGTTGAAGAGCCGTGAGTTTCTCCAAGATCTTATCTGTATTGTGTTAAATGAGCACAGTCCGAGTACTCACAGCTCTCCCCATCACTCCAATCATAGGGGTCAGCCTTGTGGGGTTTTAAACAGCCATAGCCAATTTCTTTAGTCTTCGATAAGCCATTGCCAACCCAGCTCTGATCAGCAAGAGCCCTGTTATCATGGATCTGAATAGGTAAATATGTTTGATGTCCTCTATCGACAGTCCCACCAGACACATGACTGGCCCAACCATCCATCGTGTATCCTGCAGGAAACGTCCCTGCAGGACAATCGTGCTCTCCCAAACCCAGCTTCTTGTCGAGAAAAGGGTGTCAATTGCATCGAGGGACCAATTGATCAAATCCATAATTCATTTGGTTTTAGAGAACAAGACTAAGAGACTCTCTGAGGGTTAGAGTTAGACAAGACTAGACAAGGACATGAGAAGCCAAGCAGGAAAGATAAGGGAGAGGGAAAAGATGCAACCGCCTCCTTCAAGAGCAAGAAAGAAGATTAAAAGATTTTTAAAAAAAGATTTATATAAGCTCTCTAAAGATTATGAACTAAGTTCTGTGTAAAGAATCAATTAGGTTAATATTTGTATTGTAGCCTTTAGGATAAACAGATTCCACACAAAGATGTAAACACAAAGCACTGACCCGACTCATCAGAATCTGGGAGATGTCGGCTTTCTCACCCGACATCATGTACACGCACACACTGTTGGGGCTGAAAGCCGACAGCTTTCTGAAGATTTTGTCACTCTCAGACCAAAATTTACTGAACCAGCAGCAAAATAAGATTAAAACTGCGCTTCACATTTGATAAATATCTGTCATGATCCAGGTGAGTGCTGGATCTTTCTAGTGTGGAGGTGATTCCACTTCTGGGCGGAGTCGCCGCATATCCCTACCCTCGTCACACCTGTGAGTGATCAGGCTGCAGGCTTTTTAGACCAGCGTTCTCAAACACTCTTTGCTAGAGCATCTGCTAACCCTTTTTAGACAAGGCCACGTTAAATGAAGCTAAACCTTGTCATAGTTATTCCTGTGTTTAATGCTGTTTTCTTGCTCACTGTAAAACTTCAGACTTCGCCACTCCACCCTGTTAAGCCTGTCTTAGTTCATCTGCTGGTTCTCACACAGCCCTCTGCCTATGCTCACCTGCCACCTCTGATGAAGTCTCACAAGTGTCAGTACTAATAAATGATGAGAATTATAATATTTCTGACTTTCTGAGGCCAAATTTTCCAGATTTGAATCAAGTCAAATTGGAAACTTGTGAATCGGAATCGAATCGATTATAAAAACTAGTGATGATAACAGCCCTAGTTTGTTCACAGACAACACTAAACTCACAATAAGTGTGTGTGTAGCTGTGAAAGACTCACTACAGCCACCATAAATCCATCTTACAGGATCACTGCAGACTCACAGCAACACTTAGAGCAACCAGAAGGGGGCGCTGCTCCCACTGCAGTCTGTTGGCTGATTTGATGAGACTCAAACAGCAACACAAGTGGATTCAGTGATCCATCAAGGAAATATGAACTTAATAACCTGACTGAATCAAGCACATTACAACTAACATTACTGTCATTTTATTTTGAAAGGACTGACAGGAAACAAAAGCACACTGCTGTGTGTGACTTTAATGGAGAGATAACGTTTTTCTTCCATGAAATAAAAAAAACAGTTTGCTTTGCGGAGAAATCAATGAAACATCAGCTGTTCATCAAAGTGTTCGATTCCAGTCAGTCAATAATCTATAATCATGTGGATTTGTCTTCAAACACAAGAGTTATCAAAGTTTGTCCTGAAATAAGAGCTGATCATTTGGTCCAAACATTATTAGCAGAAACAAACAGTAAAAATGTTAAAGGAGGAAACAAAGCAAACTTACAGTTTCTTCAAACTCACACACCAACAACAAGCTCCACTCCACACCTGGACACTAAACACAGACACACAGGTGAGCTGCTTCCTGAAATGAGGCGGGACTCCACCTGAAGACTGTGACAGGGCCACACCTTCATTTACCATTTATGATCACTCCAGAAATATGTCGTCTGACTGCTCAGACTGATCAGAGTGAACAAACTGATCACAGCTCATGTCTGACTCTTAAAGCTATAAAAGAGTGTCAGCCCCAGCTCACAGGTCAAAGGTCATCCTACTGATGAAGTCATTGTGCTCAGTGACATCAGTGTGCTGGAAATAAACTGAAATGATCCATTTAGTGAGCTGCTGTTCTGCTTTCCAAGCTGAATTCCAAGCTCCTGAATGCAGCATGGTAAAGGACCCCAAAAGGTTGATTCTGTTCATCTGGACATTATGTTTTCAGTGGGAGAAACGTTTCGTCACTCATCCAAGTGACTTCTTCAGTCTCAGCTGACTGCAGGTTTCCCCAATCTTATAAACAGTTCATCTGCATAATGACTGAAACTAGAACCACTGAAGGAACAATGAGCTGGGAGGTCAGTTCCTTGATCATTAATGTGCAAATTGTCACAACCATTGAACAAAGACCATATCATAGACATAGATATCCTCACTCCAAA